>NC_057746.1:929445-951422 GCF_004010195.1 Chiloscyllium plagiosum
TTTGAAATGGGTACATCCTGCCCTAGGTGCCTACCTTTCTTAACGTTCCTGGAGTTAACCCATTTTTGTGACTGTAACTGAGACTTTCCCCCCTTCCTATAACTGCCATCCATCACATACTGTTGCTTTTGCAAATTCCTCATTGCTTCTAACTGTCTCTCCAACTGATCCATTCGATCTGATAAGATTTGCAGCCAGCAGCATTTATGGCAGATATAATCCATAGTAACCCATAAACTCTCTTTAAAGTCCCACATCTGACAAGAAGTACATATCACTGCAAAAGGCCATTTTTGCTCCTTCACAATCTACAGACCCAGAAAATAACACCATCTTATTCCTCTACAAAACACTGCACCAGGTTAAATTAATAGTTTATATTTTAAGTTTAATCAAGAGACTTATCTGCAAAAACATATAATCCCTAGCAGAAAATGAGGCATTGTTCTTCCAGCTTGCATTGCGTTCACTGGAACATTGCCTCAGGTCCAAGCCAGGGAACACTGTGATGTGATGTGATGAAGTGGCATTGCTCCGGGTCATTTTTGCGGACAGAATGTAGGTGTCCAGCAAAACAGTCACCCAGTCTTTGTTTCATCCTCCCAGCGTAGAGAAAACCACACTGTGAACAGCAAATACAGTAGATAGGTGGAATGAAATGCTGGTAAATTGATGCTTCACGTGGAAGGTGAGTGTGGAAGATTTGATAGTAAGGAGGGAGCGGTAAATGGGCAGGTGCTACACCTTCTGCAATTGTATAGAAAGGTGCAATGGGAGTGTGAGGAGGAGTTGGAAGTGGAGAGGGAATGGACCAGTGTGTCCCAGAGGAATGCTGACAAGGGAGTGGAGGGGAATATGTATCTGGTGGTAGCATCCCATTGGAGGTGTCAGAAATAGTGGCTTTCACTCCATTGGATGCGGAAGATTATGAGTTGGGAAGTGAAGACAAGGGGGAGCCTATTGCTGTTGTGGGAGCGAAGAGAAGGGATGAGGGCAGAAGTGTGGGACAAGGGTTAGACAAGGCTAAGCGCTCTATTAACCACCATGGTGGGGAATCTCTGTTGATGAAAATGGTGGACAGCGCTGAGGCACTCTCTCCTGAGCTTGCCAAGGCCTGCCATGTCAACTGCCATATTCCATGGCTAACATTTCTCACACAGACTTTCTGCAGGGCTCCAGCGATGCTCAGTGCAAGCTGGAAGAATAACCTCATTTTCTGCTTAGGGACCTGCAGATTCAACATAGAGTTCAAAACTTTTAGAACCTGATTCCATCCTTCCATGTTTTTTTTTGCCCACTACACACCCAGTCCTGTTTAGCACAGTCCACCTATTCTTACCTACTCTTCGGACTGTTATAACATTATGTGGATGCTTTCAGGACAGTTTACCCATTTTCTCCTACTCTTATTTCCTCTGATGACTTATGCAGCTTTTCTTCTGTCCTGGACTGCTATCCATAATCTCCTTGTTTACTTATCCTTTTCATATCTCTATAATAGAGAAAAAGGTGGCATATAATGTAGGAAAATGTGAAATTTATTTTGGAAGGGAGAGCAAAATAACATTGAATTTTTTTTCCCATTTAGTTAATTTGAAGCTGCAATACAAAGGTCAACACCTCTCACAGCCTATTCAGCTAACAGTCTGATGTAGTCCTACTCACAGTATTATACCTTACAGACAATGTCCCAGACACCACAATCACCATCCCTGGATAGGTTTCCTCCCATTGGCAGTGCAGGCCCAGCAGAGGTGGGGCATGGTGTATAGTCATGAGGAAGTTGTCCTGGGAGTCCTCAGCATTGAATAGGAGTCCATGCTATCTCATGGCTTCAGGTTAAACATGGGCAAGGAAACCTCCTGCTGATTACCACATTACCCTCGGCTGATGAATCTGTACACCTCCATGTTGAACGGCACTCAGAGTGGCAAGTGCACGAAATGCACTCTGGGTGGGGGATTTCACTGCCCACCACCAAGATTGTCTCAGCAGCAGGACTACTGATCGAGCTGGTCAGGTCCTCAAGGATACAGCTGCTAGACTGGGTCTGCAGCAGGTAGTGGGGGAACTAATAAGAGGGAAAAAACATACTAGACCTCATCTTCACCAATCTGCCAGCTGCAGGTGCATCTGTTGATGATTGTATCCAGTAAGAGTGGCCATCGCACAGTCCTCATGGAGATGACGTCTCACATTCACTTTGAGAATAACCTCCATCATGTCACGTGGCACTGTCACTATGCTACATGGAAGAGACTTTGCACGAATGTAGAAACTCAAGGTTGGGCAACCATGATGCGCTGTAGGCCATCAACAGCAGCAGAATTGTAGTCCAATACAATCTCTAATCTCATGGCCCAGCATATTCCCCCTTCAACCATTACAATCGAGCCAGGGAGTCAATCCTGGTTCAATGGCGAGTGCAGGAGGGTGTGCCAGGAGCAGCACCAGGCATACCTAAAGAGGAGGTGTCACCCAGGTGAAGCCACCTGACAAGGCTACTTGCATGCCAACAGAATAAGCAGCAAATGATAGATAGAGCTAAACGATCCCTCAACCAAAAGATCAGAATTAAGCTCTGTAGTCCTGGCACATCCAGTTGTTAATGGTGGTGTACAATTAAATAACTCACTGGAGGAGGTGGAGGCTCCACCAATATCCCCATCCTCAGTGATGGAAGAGCCCAGCACATAAGAGAAAAAGGTAAGGCTGAAGCATTTGCAGCCATCTTCAGCCAGAGTGCGGCATTGATGATTCATTTTGGCCTCCTCCAGTGGTCCCCAGAATCACAGGAACTAGTCTTCAGCTAATTTGATTTCCTCCACATTGAGGGAGACACTGGATACTGCAAAGGCCATGGTCCGTAACAACATTCCGGCACTAGTACTGAAGACACGTGCTCCAATACTTGCTGCTTCCCTAACCAAGCTGTTCCAGTACAGTTACAACACTGGCATATACGCGACAATGAGGAAAGTTGCCTAGATATGTCCTGTACATAAAAAGCAGGACAAATCCAAGTTGGCCAATTGCTGCCCAATCAGTCAACTGTCTAGCATCAGTAAAGTGACGGACAATGCTATCAAGCAGCACCTGCTCAGTGATAACCAGTTTAGGTTCTGCCAGGGTCACTCAGCTCCTGACCTCATTACAGCCTTGGTTCAAACATGGATAAAAGAGCCAAATTCCAGAGGTGAGGTGAGAGTGACAGCCCTCGACATCAAGGCTGCATTCAACCAAGTATGGCATCAAGGAGCCTTCGCAAAACTAGAATCAATGTGTATAAGGGGGCAAAGTCTCTAGTGGTTAGAGTCATACCTGGCACGCAGGAAGATGGTTCTCATTGTTGGAGGTCAGTCATTTCAGCTCCAGGACATCTCTTCAGGGTAGTGTACACCTCCATAAGATTAGTTGTGGGCATGTTTGCTGATGGTGCTGAACACTGTGTAATCAATTGTGACTCCTCAGATACTGGAGCAGTCCATTTCAAATGGACCAAGATCTGGACAATATCCAGATATCTAGTAATATTCATGCCACACAAATGCCAAGCTACGACCATCTCCAATAAGAGACACTCTAACCACTGCCCTTTGACATTCAATGGTGATACCACTAACATGCCCTCACTAACAACATTCTAGGGGTTATCATTGACCAGAAACTCAACTGGACTCATCATATAGACACAGTGGCTACAGGAACAGGTTAGAGACTAGGGATACTGCAGTGAGTAACTCAGCTCCTAACTCCCCAAAGTCTATCCACCACCTACAAGGCACAAGTCAGGAGTGTGATGGAATATTCCCTATTTGTCTGGATGGGTGCAGCTCCACCAACACGTAAGAAGCTTAACAAAGCAGCCTGTATGTGACATCACATCCATAAGCTCTCTCCACCACCGGCGCTCAGTAGCAGCAGCAGTGTGTACTCTCTACAAGATACATTGCAGAAATTCATTAAAGATCCTTAGATAGCACCCTCCAAACACATAGCCACTTCCGTCTGGAAGGACAAGGGCAACAGATACATGGGAACACCACTACCTTCAAGTTTCCCTCCAAGCCACTCACCATCCTCATTTGGATATATGTTCCTATTCCTTCACTGGATCAAACCCATAGCAGGTGGACTGCAGTGGTTCAAGAAGGCAGCTCATCATTACTTTCTCAAAGGGCATCTAGGGACAGGGAATAAATGCTGGCCAGCTAGTGACGCTCATATCCCAGAAAATGAGTTTAAAAACAAACATCTGAACATCTGCCAATGCTTGAGCAGAATGCATCTCTGAACTGAAATATCTGCAGCGTTCTGTGAACAAGAATCAACTTGCAGTTAACTTCCAGGCCTAGTTCTATAAATAAACATCCGTTTGTTTGGTTCTCCCTTTTTATTTAAAATGAACTACTGCTCATATTCCAAAGGTCAACTTCAACTCTTAGCTCACAGTTTTAACCAAAATGTTATGAAGTAAAGATAGCCAGCAAAAGTTCTAACACTATGAACTTAGCATTGATGCCAACTTTTCACAAAAATCAGTTAATATTTAGGCTAAAATGTCCATGATTTTTGCCATGCTTCTCTGATAAACTGGGATTGTTTCTCCCTTTATGTCCCACCCTATTGTATGATTCTCACTATGCAGTCAATGCATCACTCCCACCGTGACTTCACAGCATTGTCATTTCTTATTTCAATCAAACTGCTTTCACATCTTGGTTTCCTGAACTGATGTGCTCTTCTCTATTGTGCTTATTCCATCTTAACAGACCCACCCCTCCACTTGTTCCTAACTTACTTTCATTCTGAAATTCCTCTCGCCTTAAAAATTCAGATCCCAATCCATTTCAACTTGAAGCTTGTAGGTTCATCAGCCAAGGTCTGGGGAGGAGGCAGTAACCCGGGGGGGGTAGATTTCAGGGGGCCTTGACTCAACATTAATGAGTCCAGGGTAATTCCTTCCCAACTGTTAGAAATTGTGCTACCACTTCTGATGTCTCTCTGCTATGAGACAGGACACAACGAGGGATGCTGATGCTAGTGCCTGGGAGATTGTCTATATGATATCGTTTCATAAGTAAAACTGTGGCTTTAATAGTCTGTGAGACAGCTCTTCAGAACTTTGGCACAACTCCTCCATCTTCCAGTAAGGACAAAAATCGCACGGCACCATGTTATAGTCCAACAGATTTATTTGAAAACACAGGCTTTTGGAGCTTTGGTCCTTTAGGTGTTAGTGAGGAATATATGTTTATATAATCGGACATAGAATTTATAGGTAAAAGATCAAAGGGTTATACAATTGATGTGAGTGTAATGAACAAACTTAGATAGTTGTTAAGTTTTAATCAGTTAGAATGGACGTCAGGTTTCGATTGATTAATATGTAAATCCAAGCATTTCTTTCGAGTCACTGCCCAATAAGGAAGTCTCAGTAGGGGTGAGAAGACGGTTGATGTTAGTGTTTCTGGCTTAGTCAGTGCTGGTGGTGTTCTTTCAGCTCTGCAGCTTTTCTGGTTGTGAGCTGATCTTAAAGCTGTGTAGATAATTTTTTTTTGCAAAAATATATATTTTGAATTTTTCTCTTCTTGAAGTCTCAGGTCTGTTTCTTGATCTACACTTAGTTATTCCAAGCCATGCTTCTCATAGCTGCCACCAGCTTTTGTGCGGTTTGATGCCATGTTATGAGTTTGGTTTCAAGACAGCTTTGTCCTCAAGCAGACTAAGTCAAGAACATCTTCAGGCTTAGATTTCAAAGTGACAAAATTTATTTTACGTTTAAACTAAACACTGCAGAACATGATAATCCTTGATATATCGACCTCCAATCTTTTATTATCCATTTTATTCATGTCCATACTGTAGCCCTGTTTGGTGGACTTTAGCTCCATCCACATGTTATTTATGACCAATGAATTGCAGCTCCATAACAACCCTTGCAACTTACACAACATTATTCTCATGAGTTTTGATGTCCTGTCCAAAACCTGTCGTGTTTGGTGATAGATAATTATGGACATTTTTTGCCAAGTGAAATAATAGTGGGTTTTGATGGTTTCCTTTGTTTGGAATTGGCTGAGGCAGAAACTTCATCTTCAAGTCCTTTGTGTTGGTTTGGTTGGGGTTATGATAAAAAATGGATCACACGCCAGGGAGTGGTTTTTCGCTTTATGCCTGGTGGTAGCTGGATAATCCTGGGAACAGTCATCTTCTTCTGAGTTGAGTGGGTGAAATTTTAAAGTCCAACAAAAGTCCATTGGAAAAAGCAACTTGAACAGAGAACTGGAGGTTTTACACAGAGGTTTTGGACCTCTCTCTTGCTTTCTCTGGGTGTAATGCAAGGGAGTGTCTGTTGTTCAAATTGGAAATATCTGGATGGAATTACTTCACATCAATGAAATAGAATTAGACCTTAGTTTATGAGAGAAGCAAGTATTCTCCATATGGGAAAGTGCTTGGTAGACTTAGTTAAATCAGTGGAGTAAAAGCCTAAATGATCATTTGGGTATTATAGTAAATGTATATATTAAACATACTTTAAAATATTCAATTTTAAAGATTGTTTTTGATATATCTTCTAATCAACCTGTTCAGAGGTGTCATTACCCATCTTTGGAGCAGGTGGGACTTCACTCAAGAGCTTTTGGCCTGCCTTCCCAGCGATTCTCTACCTGCTGTTTGATCCATTTCCATGCCTGATGGATTATTTTATCAGGTTGAAGTGGTTTATTGTCCATTTTAGCTTGATATGGTTTTGATTCCTTTGGTAACAGCTCCTCTTTTCCAGCAACCTTTGCTATTAATTCAGCCTGTTCCTTGACTTCGATCAGTGACTGGATTCTGTCCAGGAACCCAGGCTTTGCTTCCTCTTTCTCAGATTGAATCAGCAGATCAATGTATTCTGGGGTTGATAATGGGTTTGGTCTGAGAGCTATTTCCTCAAGTCTTAAAATGCACTGGTTTGACATTGCAATCAGTTTCAACACCACATCCATAACCTCAGCAAATTCCTGCTGAAGTTGCTTCAAGATTTTCTCTTGTGTCATCTTTTCACCGGTTTCCTTCTCATACTTTTCTTTCAGCTCCCTATATGTTCTCTTCTCCTTTCTGGTTTCATATTCAAATTTGTACTTTTGGTTGAAATGAACAGACCAAGTACACTTATTTGGACAGACTTTGCAGTATCCATTCTGGTTCATTGCTATACATCCCTTTTTGCCATCATCATTAGGAATGGCACAGGGATAGTGACAGGTGAAATTACACTTCTGACAGTTGGTTATGTAATTGCCGCTCCCACTGATATCCATCTTCACTGGAACTGTGCTTTGAACTTCATACTCAAAATCCTTATTTGCATCTAGATTGATCTGGTGTTGTTTCAGAGCCTGTTCTGTCCTCCTGATCTCCTCCAGTTTTGTTAAACTCACTTTGATCACAGGCTGCAATCCCTCTACTGCAGCCTGCAGTTGCTGACGCTCCCTCAGGACCTCATTTGTTAAACGTAAACTCTTTGTTTCCATTTTGCTCAGAACTGAAAAGAATTTCCTCATGCTGTTCAGTCCCAACTTCCAGAACATTGCAGCAAAGCTATTGTCATATGCTTCATCTTCCTCCTCCTTACTAACAATATCTGGGCTTGTATTGTTAACAGAGTTACCAGGAACGTGTCTTTGAGCAAATATGGCTGAATTGTTGAACTTGAAGTGAACTGGGAAACCTTTTTTATCTTTGGGACACGGTACCTCAGCAGCATTGATGGCCTCCAGAACAGGGGAAGCCTGATCATCTGCAAATGTCACCAGGATTCGGATGTTCTCTGCAATATCTTTACCAAAAATGGAAAGAATTGAATCAAAGACATATTTCTGTGTCGGGGTCAGACGAGCCAAAGAGGCCTGAGCAACAAAACACACGGCATCGATCTGATCGACACCATCTGGGGAAGTGAAGAACTCTCGGATCTGATCAGTGAGCAATTTATCTCGGATTATCCCCTTGGTATCTCCGAATCCTGGAGTGTCGATGATAGTGACAGAGTAATCAATCTGGAATCCTGCTCGATAGTGCAGTTCATAGGCAGTGATTGATGATGTCTGACTTTCAGCCTGGGATCTTCCTGTCCCTTCATTGATTAATTTGTATCTGAAGTTGTCCTCCCATCCCACACCCAGGATGTAGTTGACCATCCCATTGATGAGGGTTGTTTTTCCTGCTCCTGTTGCTCCAAGAACCATGATTGTCCTCACACTGTGTTTTCCAGTGGGTTTTCCAAAGGAGCATTTTACAAGGTGTCCAGCCTTATCAAATACCTTCTTCTGTAAGGGCAGTGTGTAAATGGGAGGGTTCCCCCTGGCTGTTAATGTACATTCTCTGAGAAGTTTCACAGCCAGTCTCTTTGGTTGATTTTTAGTTTCTATTAAAAGCTCCTCACTTGGTTCACTAGAACCTCCTTCTCCACAGTCAGCAGACACTCGCACTCTGTAGATGGTGTTGGGTATCAATCCCTCTAAAGTACAACAACATTCACTGTCTGTTGTCCTTATTTCCTCCCACAATGCATTCTCTGTGCTGGAGGGACCTGCCTTTCCTTCTCTATATTCAATCCTGTACTGAACAATATTAACACCAGCTCCAAGCTCAGTTGGCCTGTCCCAGGTGAGTGATGCATCATCCCAGTAAAGCTGGGATGGTAAAGGTTTACCAGGTGGGCTTGTAGGACGTGTGGTGACCCAGGAACTCTCACTGGCCTTGCTGACCCCGACCTTGGTCACTGCTCTGTATTGGAATTGATATTCCTGATGTGGCTGTAACCCAGGAATTGTGATGGATTCAGATTTATCAGGAGTATCCACAGTTTTCCATTCCTCCTGTTGGATGTTTCGGTATTCCACCCTGTACCCAACAGTCTCCCCAGCTCCATGTCTCGGTGGCTGTAATTGGAGAGTCACACTGTCATGTGATGTTCCACTGACCACAGGTCTCTCCGGCTGTGATGGGGGTGTGAAGCAGTGATTCACCACAAACCCTCCCCCATACAGGTAAATCGATGCTCCCACATTACTGTCATCCTGCACAGATGCAACAATGAACTTTGTTTTCCCTTGTGCTCTGTTCGCTGTGGCAAAATCCAGGAATGAGTCAGAGAGCTCCCTCATCTTCTGGGATACAGACTCTGAGTGAAACCACTGCTGGTTGTGATGTTCTGCACTGACCTGGTTAGCAGGATCTGGTACCTGCATTTTCTCAGCTGTGTGAGACTGTAGGTAGCTGTCTGCTTCTGACAGATAGAAATCCTCTTGCTGCAGGGATGTGAATGTGAAGCAGACCAGATTCTCTCTTTCTAGGCCAAACACTTTGTGATATAACTCACTTCTTGATTTTACAGTGTATATATCCTTTAATATACTGAGGTAATACCTCACCATATACATTTCCTCCTTCCTGTCATCCAGCCATTTGCTCAGTGCCTGGTGTTTGAATGGTGACTGTTCCTTGTTCTTCAGAATATTCACCAGTGACCCTTCCTCCTCCCCACCTCCACGGATAGATGGTAACACGCTGGATAAAGCTTTCTGGAAAACCACTCTGTACTCCAGACACATCTCTCGGAATTTCAGTATCCTGTCCCCGATCTCTGGAAATTGAACAGTGACACTGTCTCTCATCATATCATTACATCTGATCACCGTCTCACTGAGCTGCTCCAGCACAGACTGGCAGTCATTGAGCAATCCGATACTTATGTCCCGTACCAGCTGAGCAGCTTTGGAGTCCAGTTTGTTGAGTGGGTAGAGCCAGACCCTCATGGGCACTGCGTGCTCTCCATCATCTCCCAGTAACTTTGGGAGGGTTGTGTAGATTTTGACAGCATCTTGGAATGTGGTGGGATTGTTTTCCAGGAAGAAATCCCCATGAAATGTGCAGCTGAATTTCTGGGCATTGGATATTTGTTCCTCTGCCATTTCTAGGGAGACCTGACCCTCGATTGCAATAGTCGGAATCATGTTAACTATCCCCTTAAGGTGACCCTGAATGTCCTTCAGGTTCTCTGTTGCAGAGACCTCTTGATCAAACACAAAGAAAGCCTGAGCCCCGTACAGCACTGCTGTAACCACGTGAGTTGCTGTCCCCTCATCAAACACATTCGGATGGGTTATATTCTGCAGCCCCAAGTGGCTCATTGTCAGCTGCTCAAACCTGGTTGTTGCTCGGTACTGAAGGGTCACTCGGGCTTGTTGCCTCGATCTCTTTGTGTCATTGAGATATTTCGCTGATCCTGCCACTTCCACCAAGCCGCACAAGAAACTTGCTTTCAATGATCCATCCACATTCAGCGCAGAGGCTTTCGTATCAGTGGAGTCGGATGCAATGACGTCAAATTCGGTCTCAGGCTGAAGCCTTATTTCAAGATCTTTCTGCAGAATCTCTAAATCCCACAATGTGACACCTACAGAAGAAATAGTTCAGTAGCATTAAATGAGAATAGTAAGTGAGGCATAATCGGAACAACCATTTTAAGGGGAATCAGGAATGAGCCGTGAATACTGGCTTTCTATTAAAATGTTAATCCCGTGATCAGTAACAATAAACATTGTGTTAGAATAAAGTCAAATTTTACTAATATCCAGCTGTTTCTGTTTTTGTCTTTTTTTTAACTGATATCTCATTGTTTTCCTTACTTCTCATCCTCCATTAAGTGGATTTACATGTTAACTGAATTATACACATCAGTGCTTTCCAAATATAATCATTGATCAATGGTAGTTAATCTCAGCTGGAATAGGAATCAAATTGGCCCCAGCAAGCCGGCGCGACTCAGTGAGAATTCCCATCCCTGATCCCAATCCAGTGTTCACGGTAGTAATTGACCTTGGGTGCAGGAGGATGCACTGGGTTAGCTGTGAAGTCTCTTGTTCCACACAGCTCTCAATATTTCTCACTCAAGCCACCCACAGTGAGTGAGGTAGTAATAGGGGTTGGCACCTGTGAAAAGTAGAAACTAAATGAATGGGTAGAATCTTACAAAACCCTGAACAACGTGGCTTATGGCGAGAAATCTGGGAAAATCATGCAAAAAGTCTCCCAAGGCCTGTCCTGATGTCAAGAGCAACATTTCTGACTGAGTTCTGGACCTTACCAAGAAGTGGCATGTTAACAGGGATTATCCCACATTAAAAATTTCATTAGAACTGAAAATCACCTCATTAATATGTAGGTTGTTATCCTGCCGTAATGGGATAGATACTAAATGCTGAGGGTTCCCAGCATGATGATCAAGAATCTGGGGACTTGAGCTTGCTGCTTGCTCCTGCAAAACATTATCTTGGACACCCCATCCTACCATCTCAGAGGACACAGTATTGAAGCAACTGTATGATGCTGGCAACTAAGATCATGCCAGACTCTTCACACCCTCAGAGCACACCTCTGATGCACTTACAGGATACTTCTGCACTTGAATGCTGCAGTTTGGGGCACACTGATACATCTGATTATAATGTTGCTGCAAGGACACTTGCAATGGAGGAACAGGCAGAGATTGGATGAAACAACAAGGAATGGGCTGTTTATGCTTGGTGGGGATTCACCAGTACAGATAGGCAAAGCATAGAACTCACTGTCCTAAGTAGAAGAAGCTGCTGCCTTCCATCATCCTGTAAGTCATAAATGTACAGGGGTTGGAGGGTTAACTGCGTCATTGTGTCAGCAAGAGGCTGTGTGTTTCAGCAACGTGACGCCCTTCAAAGGGTAACTCATAGAGCCATACAGATGTACAGCAAGGAAACAGACTCTTTGGTCCAACTCATCCATGCTGACCAGATATCCAAAATAAATCTAGTCCCATTTGCTAGAATTTGACCCATATCCCTCAACACCTTTCCAATTCCTGTCACGGCAACCACTGCAAGACCTATCAGAGTGTTGACATGGATACCCTCATTATATGTAGGTACACCACCCACTATGTACACAGCAGGAACTCATGTGACTCGGCCAACGTTGTCTATGTCATATGCTGCAGGCAAGGATGCCCTGAGGCAGGGTACTTTGGCAAGACTGAGCAGAAGCTACGACAATGGATTAATGGACACCACACAACAATCAACAGACCTGGATGTTCCCTCCCATTTGGGAAGTACTTCAGCAGTCAGGGATATTCAGCCTCGGATCTTCGGGTAAGCGTCCTCCAAGCGGGAATTCGGGTTACGCAACAACACAGAGTGGCCAAGCAGAGACTGATAGTTAAGTTCAGGACCCATGGGGATGGCTCAACCGGATCTTGGGTTCATGTCACACTATAAGTGACACCACCACAATATACACTCTCATACACACATGCATACACTCACACACAAAATCACAATAGACTCTCATATACGATCACAATCACACAGACCCTCCCTCATATACTCGCTGCCACTCACTCACTCACACCCACTCACACACCCTCTCACAGGCATATACTCTGTCACACTTATGCACACACTCTATCAAGCACACACTCTCATGAACTCTCACACATTCACACTCTCACACAGTCTCTCTCTCTCTCTCTCTCACACACACACACTCTCACACACACACACAATAACACATATTTTCCTTCTGCCTCACACACAATTCAAGGGGTGACTTTGTGTTTGCAGATTTTTATTTGCAGATACATTCTATTTTACTCTAGCACACAATCTGTAGGCAGGCAGTTAATGTGACATTTTATAAATTTCTACTTTGAAAATAACATCAGTCTGCCTCCAGGTTGGGATATAGACAGTCTCTAACCTCACATTTTTAATGCATTGTCTGAGCTAAAATGCTCCTTTTTTATATGTACTGATAAAAGCTTAAGTTATCTTGGGACTGTGACTTGAAAGAAATTCTGAATTTACATATTAATTAATTGGAACCTGCATCCCAATTCTAAGTGATTAAAGACTTAACAGCAATCTAGGTTTGTTCAATACATCGCATCAGTTGTCTGACACTTTGATCTTTTACAATAAATTCTATGTCCTTTGACCCTGCCCCACCAACTACCTGACGAAGAAGCTGCACTCTATAAGCTTGCACTTTCAGGTAAACCTGTTGAGCTATAACTCGGTGTTGTGTGATTTTTAACCCAACACTGGCACCTCCATATCTGTTCTTCCTAAACCATTCAGATATCTTTTAAATGTTGCAATTGTACCAGCCTCTACCACTTTCTCTGGCAGCTCATTCCATACACGCATCATCCTCTGTGTGAAAAGGTTAAGTCACTATTAAATCTTCTCACCTTCAACTTATGCAGTCTAGTTCTGAACTCCCCCATCCTGGGGGAAAGACCATGTCCGTTTACCCTATCCAAGCCCCTTATGATTTTATAAACCATAAGGTCACCATAAGGACAACAAGACCCTCAGCCTCTGAAGCTCCAGGGAAAATAATCCCAGCCTATTCAGCCTCTCTCTATAGCTCAAACCCTCCAACCCTGGCAACATTCTTGTAAATCTTTTCTGAACCATTTCATGTTTTACAACATCCTTCCTACAGGAGGGAGACCAGAATTGCACACAGTAATCCAAAATGGCCTAACTAATGTCCTGCCACAACATGAACTGCCAACTCCTATACTCGATGCCCTGACCAATAAAGGAAAGCATACCAAATGCCTTCTTCACTATCCTATCTACCTGCGACTCCACTTTCAAGGAGTTATGAACCTGCACTCCAAGGTCTCTTTGTTCAGCAACCTTACCATTAAGGGCATAACGTCTGCCCTGATTTGCCTTTCTAAAATGCAGCACCTCACAATTATCTAAATTAAACTCCATCTGCCACTTCTCAGCCCATTGGCCCACCTGATCAAGATCCTGTTGTAATCTGAGGTAACTTTCTTCACTGTCCACCACATCTCCAATTTTGGTGTCATCTGCAAACTTACTAACAATACCTCCTGTGTTTACATCCAAATCACTAATATAATTGACAAACAGCAGTGGACCCTGTAGTGATCCTTGTGGCACCTTGCTGGTCACAGGCCTCAAGTCTGAAAAACAACCCTCCATCACCACCCTCTGTCTTCTACCTTCGAGCCAGTTCTGTATCCAAATGGCT
Organism: Chiloscyllium plagiosum; assembly: GCF_004010195.1. NCBI lineage: Eukaryota > Metazoa > Chordata > Chondrichthyes > Orectolobiformes > Hemiscylliidae > Chiloscyllium > Chiloscyllium plagiosum. Next base: position 943,549 of record NC_057746.1, read on the forward strand.
AGTTCTCCCTGTATTCCATGAGATCTAACCTTGCTAATCAGTCACCCATGGGGAACCTTGTCGAACGCCTTACTGAAGTCCATATAGATCACATCTACTGCTCTGCCCTCATCAATCCTCTTTGTTACTTCTTCAAAAAACTCAATTAAATTAGTGAGTCATATTGATTATCCCTAATCAGTCCTTGCCTTTCCAAATACATGTACCTCCTGTCCCTCAGGATTCCCTCTAACAACTTACCCACCACCGATATCAGGCTCACTGGTCTATCGTTTCCTGGCTTTTCCTTACCACCTTTCTTAAATAGTGGTACCACATTAGCCAACCTACAGTCTTTTGGCACTTGGCCTGTGGCTATCAATGATATAAATATCTCAGCAAGGAGCACAGTAATCACTTCCCTAACTTTCCACAGAGGGTACACCCGATCACGTCCCACAGATTTATCCATCTTTATGCATTTTAAGACATCTGGCACTGCCTCCTATGCAATTTTTGAAGATGTATTATTTATTTCCCCATGTTCTCTGTCCTCCATATCCTTCTTTATAATGAACACTAATGTAAAATATTTGTTTAGTATCTCCCCCATCTCCTGCAGTTCCACACATAAGTGGCCTTGCTGATCTATAAGGGGCCCTAGTTACTCTCCCTAGTTACCCTTTTGTATTTAATTGTGAAATCCCTTTGGATTCGCCTTAACCCTATTTGCCAAAGCTATCTAATTTCCCCTTTTTACCCTCCTGATTTCCCTCTTAAATATAATCCTACTAGCTTTATTCTCTTCTAGGGATTTGCTTGATCTCTGCTATCTATACCTGACATATGCTTCCTTTACTTGGCCAAAACCTCAATTTGTCTAGTCATTCCCCCCGACACCGATCAGCCTTTCCTTTCACCCTAACAGGAATATACTGTCTCTGGACTCTTGTTATCTCTTTTCTAAAGGCTTCCCAGTTTCCAGCTATCCCTTTACCTGCGAACATTTGTCCCCAATGAACTTTTGAAAGTTCTTGCTCAAACCGTCAAAATTACATTAGATTCCTTACAGTATGGAAACAGGCCCATCAACCCTCTGAAGAGTAACCCACCCAGATCCATTCCCCTACCTTGTATTTTCCCCTGACTAATTCACCAAGCACTATGGGCACTTTAGCATGGCCAATCACCTGATGAAAGAGCAGCGCTCTGAAAACGAGTGCATCCAATTAAACTTGTTGGACTATAACCTGGTATTGTGTGATATTTAACTTTGTCCACCCCAGTCCAACACTGGCTCCTCCACAACATATTTCCAAGTCAGGAAACGTGCAGTTGGTGGTGGTCCAGTGTATCTGCTGGTCTAGATGGGTTTCTAAGGTGTTGTTTAAGGAGCTGTGATGAGTTGTTGCTGGTGCACACTATTGCCTCTCGCTACTGCTCTAAGCTATTCCCACTTCCTTTCATCACCTCTAAGGCACTGAATAATTCCATAGAGGGGAAGCAAATCAAACTCACTCTGGCACAAATCTTCTCATTCAGATTTGACTGTTTACCTCCACTTGTCTGAACTAAATAATAAAAATATTTACCCCTTTCGAGCTGGGTTAGGGGCAGATTATTGGGAGCAGTCTCTCATCTGGCAATTCTGTGATCAGCCGAAGTACCATAATAAATAGCTAAGGCTTCAGATGGTGTGACAGGGCAGATTTCAACCTCTCAAATTATTACTCGGGAACGAGTTGGTCCTATGCTTATTGCCGAAACATTTGGTCTCAGAAATTTGACTGACACAAGCAGATACAGTAGAGAAAGATGAAATATTAAGGATGTATCCACGGTCAGTGAGATCTGTGGGGACATCTTAGGGAAGGGGATCTCAAGGTCACTAGCTAAGAAAGGGAGTAGAAGCTATCATGGAACCAAACTAGAACCATACCACGGAGCTAGAAAATGAAGGAAGAACATCAGGGAGGATAATCTGGATGACAGTTTTACTGTCAATGGGTAAAGGGTCCACGAGGGGAACAAAAGGATAGGGCAGTAGCTAGCAAGATGGAGAGACAGGTTTTGAGTCAGAATAGAAAGGAGGTTTGGCTTTGTGGGCAGCTGGATGCAGTGAAAGTAGGTACACAGATTTTGTCTATCAATGAATGAGTTTGTTACAGGGGAGAATGCAGGCACTTTAAGGAGACCATGAGGAGTCTGGGTGATGTTTTGTCTCAGGGTGACCCTGGAATAGTTCACAATTTGCTTTGAAATATTAGACTGTCTTCAACCACAACAGTCTGCTCCCTGTTCCTACTTCGAGCTCACTGAATCATTCCAGATTGGAAAAGTAAGCATGATGAATAGATAGAGATTTCAACCAGAAGAAAAAGATGAACTGGTCTATGGTGCTAATTTAGACTGACGCCTCGAGTTATGGACCCCAACTCCCTCTCTGGCGTTGCAACTTTAAGGATGTAACTCTGCATGTTTATAGTACAATGCTTAGAGTCAAGTCAATTGTAACTGTGTTGATCTAGGTCAAGAAACATGACGTTATTTCATTACCTGGAATCAGAAAATCTGATCGGCAGTCATACAACATTCCCAATTGGAAAGGTCGGCCCAGAGCTGCTTGTTCTATAACAGTTGTTGCTGTCCTAGTTCCAGGGCAGTGAGATTGAGATCCTTGCAGCCATAGGTTTTCTGCAAAAGAAGATTTACAAATCTATATAAAGCTGAAATCCGTTGGCATGCATCAGCAAACAAATCAGGTATTCCAGTCTCGAAAGAAAATATCAGGGAGCAACATTTAAGGCGCAGTAACTGTGTTGACAATTGAAAATTTTGATTAAAATAGGAGACTATTTGCAGATTAGAAAATCTGGGTTATTCTAATCAGTTCCAATGTAGATGTAGTTCTGGGGACATGGGGTCAAATCATTAGCTAATTGAACAGTTTCTAAGCATTGACGAAAGCAAGAGATAGGGAAGTGTCTTTCGAGGTCATTTCTATGGACTTTGACAGCTGTTCTCTAAGACTCGACAAAAGAGACTATGAGCTAAAACATAAGCTTACAATTTTGAAGGCAAAGTATTTGCTTGATTAGGTAAAAGAAGAGGAGAAAGTGAGGGCTGCAGATGCTGGAGATCAGAGCTGAAAATGTGTTGCTGGAACAGCGCAGCAGGTCAGGCAGCATCCAGGGAACAGGAGAATCAACGTTTCGGGCATAAGTCCTTCTTCAGGAATGATTTCCGAGGGTGAGAGGTTGGAGTGGGTGAGAGGGGTGGGGGAGGTGAAAGAAGAGTAAACATAATGGATGTATACTCAATGATCCTTAGAAAGCCATCTATTCACTTTTACCAATGGCTCAATATTTGTGGCATTATAAGTAGCCTGGATGGGAAAATAAGATTACAAAGAGATGTTGATAGTCTGAACAAGTACACAAAATAAGGGAGCTGGATTTGAACATATTTAAGTGTGAAGTCATTGATCTTTGGACCAAAAGTGGATAGACTTGATTGTTGTTTAAATGGTAAATTTAGAAACAGTTGCAGAGCAAAAAGATTTAGGAATTTGTGTGCACAGATCACTAAAATGAAGTCATTGTGGCACTGAAGATCCCTGTAGCCATTTGGCCCAACGCAGTTGGGCTACTGTATTAAAATGACAACCAATAACTCAAGGTCTAGAATATAAAGGACAGGGAGATTTCTTAAATGAGTACAGTTCTTGATATCTTATTAAAAAGGATTCACTAGCTTTTGAGGAATGTAAATTCACTAAATATAACCAAAGCTCTAAACGGAGAGAAGATTATAGACTGTATTTCTTTGAATATTGAAGATTAACTGATGATTTAGTAGAATTGTTTGGTGTTTTGAAAATAAATCATCAGATTCATAGAAAAATACTTGCCACTGATATGGGAGACTAGGACAAATGAACATTTACTTAAATTGGAGCCAAGATTTGTTGAGAGAGATGTTATGAAAACCTACACAAAGAATGGTAAAAGTATAATTCTCTCCTACAAAATGCAAAATGTACTATTTCAGTTAATTATTTTATGCCTAAGATTTAATGATATTTATAGTCGCATAAACATTAGTTGAGTCCTGTGTGTCTTTGCATTCTGATTAATGTTTGAGTTGTTCACACACAGTGAAAATAATGTCTTAGAAAATCTTTATATATATTTTTGGAGGGCCAAATAATGTCTCCGAGTTGTCTGTTTCAGTTGCTTCCTTGACTTTTGACTCAATTTTCATTAAACAACTAACTGTCAGATTTTTCTTCCTGCTCCAGTATTAACTGACATGGTAAATTTTTTATTTCACCACAGATAGTTCACCTATGCCTTTGAAATGGCTGTCTTCATCTGTTTGAGGACAAGTTGCAGCAGTAAGGAAGGATGATATCTCAGATGCTGCTCAAATCAAACCAGATGTGCAGAACGTAAAACCCAAAAAGGAGCAATCATTGCTGGGAGTGTACGACAGATCAACTCCCTTCCCTAACAAATTATCATCTTTTTCTAGACTCCTTTCTGCACATTATCCCTTTTTAATCATGAACATTGACCCAAACTATTCATTTAGAATCCATCTACATCCTCTGGCTCCACACACAAATTACACTGTGGTCCTTCATGACCCCTGCTCATTCCTCATTATCTTTTGTCCTTAATGTATCTGTAAAACAACTTAAAGTTTTCCTTTCTTTATGCCAGCTTTTAGCTGTCTTTTCAAATGCCCTACGATTACCCAGTTAATGTTGGAGAAATTGAAATCCTTTATCACTACCTTATTACTTTTACACTTCTATGAAGTTTGCCATCATATCTACTCTTCTATTTCTCTCAGACTGTGAGAAGATCTGTAGTACACTCCCAGCAATGATTGTTCCTTTTTGGGTTTTACTTTCTACACTTGAGGAGCCACCTGATATATCATCCTTCCTTACTGCTGTAATTGATTTCCTGGTCAGAATTATAATACCTCCTCCTGTTTTGCCTCCTTCTCTGTCTCACCTGAAGACCTTATATGCTGGAATATTGAGCTGTCAATCCTGCCCTTCTCTCGCTCGTGTTACAACATATTCCCATGATTTAATTTGTACTCTGAACTCATCTGCCTTGTTCAACAGAATCCTTGCATTAAAACAATCCAGTCCAACCTTGCCAAACTTCCATTGGCCTTAACTGGCCTAGAATGACTATGTCTTCCTGAATCATTCGCTGCCTGGAAATGTGGTGGAGACACATTCAGTGGACACACTCAAGAAAGGATTGGATAATTATTTGGATATGAACAATGTGCACGGGTATGAGGAGAAAATGAAGATTGGCACTCAGTAATTTGTTTGGCACTCAGTAATTTGTTTGTCTGAGGAGCTGGGACAAGCATGATGGGCCAAATGGCCTCCTTCTGCACCATACCATTTCTGTGATTCTGTCATTTGAATCTTATTTGCCTTCCCTGGTCAGGTTTTCTAAAAGCTATCAGTATGGCCGACCCGCTTCGAGACACTAATGTGTATAATCGGCTTTTCCTCATCGCCGGGAAGAATAAGAAGCATCAATCATGTCCTCTGGGTCTGTACGTCCGCTTCTTCTGACTGACTCCTTCTATCTACAGTCTTTGACATGGTCAAACACAATACCATCCTCTTCTATTATCCAACTCATTACAACAACTCTTCACTGGTTCCTCTGGTTATAGGTCAGACATCGAGATGATTGACTGTTGTTCCGTACCGCTATCTGCATTCTGTGAGCTCCTCAAGAATCTATACATGGCTTCCTCTTTTCCTCATCCATATGCTATCCTTCTGCAATACCGACAGTGATGACACCTGTGCACAGTACTCTACTGGAATTTTCTCTTCTCGCGATTGTACTTTTTTATTAGGAAAGGTATACAGTGAATCTTCCTAACATTACTTCCTTCACACAGGATATCAATGTTGCTTATCATTGTGATACACTTAAAAATGCTGAAAGCACAATAGCAACGTAACATGACAACTAGGAGCAGGAGTACGCTGTCTGGCCCTTCGAGCTGTTCCGCCATTCAATAAGATCATGGCTGATCTTCTCATGGCCTCAGATCCGCTTACCCACCCTCTGACTATAGCTCTTAATTCCTTTATTGTTCAAACAAACTATTTTAGATTTAAAAACGTGAAGTAGTGTCAACTGTTCACTGGGAAGGGAATTCCATAGATCAATAACCCTCTGGGTGAAGAATTTCCTTCTCAATTCAGTATGAAATCTGCTCCCCTTAATCTTGAGGCTGTGCCCCCTTGTCCTAGTTTCACCTGCCAATGGAAACATCTTTTCTACTTCTGTCTTATCTATTCCCTTCATAATTTTATATGTTTCTGTAAGATCCCACCCCCTCTATTTTCTAAATTCCAATGAGTATAATCCCAGTCTACTCAGTCTCTCCTAATAAGCCAACCCCCTCAACTCCGGAATCAATCTAGTGACCCTCCTCTGCACCCCCTCCAGCGCCAGTACATCCTTTCACAAGTAAGGAGACCAAATCTGCACACAGCATTCCAGCTGTGGTCTCACCAGCACCCCGTACAGCTGCAACATTACTTCCCTGTTTTCAAACTCAATCCCTTTAGCAATGAAGGACAGAATTCCATTTGCCTTCCTAATTACCTGTTGTACCTCTATGATTCATGCACAAGGACACTCAGGTCCCTCTGCACAGCAGCATGCTGCAACCTTTTACCATTCAAGTACTAATCCTTTGTACTGTTACTCCTACCAAAATGGGTGACTTCACATTTATTAACATTGTAGTCCACCTGCCAGACCTTTGCCCACTCACTATGTCCCTCTGCAATGTTTCACTGTCCCCCGCACACTTTGTTCTGCCACTCGTCTTAGTGTCGTCTGCAAACTTTGATACCCTACACGTGGTTCCCAACTCCAAATCATCTATATGTAAAAAATTGAGGGAAACTTTATGGGTAGCTATGCATGTTGGTGAGAGGGGAAATGTCCTTTTTGTTTTACATCTCTTTCACTATTATGTTTGCATTGAGTTGTTGTATATCTTTTTTTTAATCTCAGAGCACTACCATGATGATTCTAAATTCAACAATTTGTTTAAATACATACAACATCTTAGAATTTACAGGAGATTCAAAATATATAGTCATAACTAAAAGCAGGGTATCGAATTTCTCTTCAGAACTTCCTCTCCAAGATTCAGTCATCAGTCATTTGATTCACTCCTTTCACAGACTAAAACAGTCAAGTGCTGCACAAAAACCTGTGATTAGACAAATTCATCTAACACTATATTCATTTGAAAGGAACCTGAAGTAGGATGTCTAATAAGTGACAGATCTGCTACCACTACTTTCCATGTCCCAAAAGTTGAATGTTTCCTCCCTCCCATTCCAATGCACAATTTTCAAGAAGAGGATGTAGGAATTCAGTACTGTGTGTGGCGAGGACTGGAGGCTCTCTACAAGCTATAACACAATTGCATGTGCAACCAAACTCACATGTGGTGGCAATGAATGATTACTAGAAAATAGCTGTCATTTTGGTGAAAGAATAGAACTCAAGGAGCCCAAAGTGAATTACAACAGAGTGATTGCAATTAACTCCGTAACTTAACAAAATGTTGTGGATGCTGGAAATCTGAAAAAAAAAACAGAATCTGGTGAAACTCAGAAACTCTGGCAGCATCTCTGGAGAGAGAAACAGTTAACGTTTAATTGGGGATACAATTCTTACTTAAAACTAAGAGTTATTTAAATTCAGAACTCTGAGTTTTGAGCAAGAGTCATACCGGTCTTGAAATGTTAACTTTGTTTCTGTCTCCATAGATGCTGTCAGAACTGCTGTGTTTCTCTGTTTGTTTGAAGTGAATAA
>NC_057746.1:951922-959657 GCF_004010195.1 Chiloscyllium plagiosum
CTCCGATACTGGGGTTCTCCACCATCACTGGCCTTTACCAGATGCAGGGGCTAACTTAGTGCAGCATAGAGTCATAGAGGTGTACAGCACGGAAACAGACCCTTCGATCTAACTCATCTCTGCTGACCAGTTATGCAGCACCCGGCCCATATCCCTCCAAACCCTTCCTATTCATATACCCATCCAAATGCCTCTTAAATGTTTCAATTGTACCAGCCTCCCCCACTTCCTCTGGCAGCTCACTCCATACACGTACCACCCTCTGCGTGAAAAAGTTGCCCCTTCGGGCCCTTTTATATTTTTCCTCTCTCACCCTAAACTTAAGGTCTCTAGTTTGGACTCGCCAACCCCAGGGAAAATATTTTTCTATTTACCTTATCCATGCCCCTCATGATTTTATAAACTTCCATAAGGTCACCCCTCAGCCTCCGACGCTCCAGGTAAAACAGGCCCAGCCTGTTCAGCCTCTCCCTGTAGCTCAAATCCTCCAACACTGGCAACATCCTTGTACATCTTGGAGATCAGAATTGCACACAATATTCCAACAGTGGCCTAATCAATGTCCTGTACAGCCACAACATGACCTCCCAACTCCTGTACTCAATACTCTGACCAATACTCTGACCAATAAAGGAAAGCATACCAAACGCCTTCTTCACTATCCTATCTACCTGCGACTCCACTTTCAAGGAGCTATGAACCTGCACTCCAAGGTCTCTTTGTTCAGCAACACTCTCTAGGACCTTACCATTAAGTGTATAAGTCCTGCTAAGATTTGCTTTTCCAAAATGTAGCAGTTCACACTTATCTAAATTAAACACATCTGCCACTCCTCAGCCCATTGGCCCATCTGATCAAGATCCTGTTGTACTCTGAGGTAATCGTCTTCGCTGTCTACTGCACCTCCAATTTTGGTGTCATCTGCAAACTTACTAACTGTACTCCCATGCTGACATGCAAATCATTTATATAAATGATGAAAAGTAGTGGACCCAGCACCGAAATTTGTGGCACTCCACTGGTCACAGGCCTCCAGTCTGAAAAACAACCCTCCACCACCTCCCTCTGTCTTCTACCTTTGAGCCAGTTCTGTATCCAAATGGCTAGTTCCCCCTGTATTCCGTGAGATCTAACCTTGCTAACCAGTCTCCCATGGGGAACTTTGTTGAATGCCTTACTGAAGTCCATATAGATCACATCTACCGCTCTGCCCTCATCAATCCTCTTTGTTACTTCTTCAAAAAAACTCAGTGAAGTTTGAGAGACATGATTTCCCACGCTCAAAGCCACGTTGACTATCCCTAATCAGGCCTTGCCTTTTCAATTACATGCACATCCTGTCCCTCAGGATTCCCTCCAACAACTTGCCCACCACTGATGTTAGTTCATGTTGCTTTGAGAGTTTTCTATCACCTTTATGAAACCAGAACAATTATACAATACTAGGAGCAAATGAGGAGTGCAGAGATAACGCCGATATAGTCATCAATGCAGCAAAGGGAAAGGTGGGGAATGGCATCAGCAACTTCACTAACATGTTCCACCCTGACCTCAAGTTCACCTGGACCATCTCAGACATCTCCCTCCCCTTCCTGGAACTCTCCATCTCCATTTCAGATGACCAACTCAACACGGACATCTTTTACAAACCCACCGACTCCCACAGCTACCTGGACTACACCTCCTCCCACCCTGCCTCCTGTAAAAACATTATCCCTTATTCCCAATTCCTCTGCCTCCACCACATCTACTCTGAGGAGGACCAATTCCACCACAGAACACACCAGATGGCCTCCTTTTTTAAAGACCGCGATTTCCCCTCCCACATGGTGGATGATGCCCTCCAGCGCTTCACCTTCACTTCCTGCATCTCCACCCTTGAACCCCACCCCTCCAATCGCAACAAGGACAGAACCCCCCCTGGTTCTCACCTTCCTCCCCACCAATCTCCGGATACATCGCATTATCCATCACTATTTTCACCACCTACAAACAGACCCTACTGTCAGGGATATATTTCCCTCCCCAACCCTATCAGTGTTCCGGAAAGACCATTCCCTCCGCGATCCCCTTCTCAGGTCCACGCACCCCCACCCACCCACTCTCCCCTCCCGGCACCATCCCTTACCAATGCAAGAAGTGCACAACCTGCGTCCACACCTCTCCCCTTACCCCTGTCCAAGGCCCCAAAGGAGCATTGCACACAGGTCAGAGATTTACCTGTACTTCCACACACAAGGAGGATTCTGGTTAATCCAAGATGGAGGACAGCACAAAATTTCTGGCTGTAACAGCTGCTCCTTTTTTGAGGCATTTAGGTGCTGGAGGTGATTTCCTCGAATTCCAGGAGCAGCAATTACTGTATCATGTGCTGTTGCATTGTTTTGGAACTTTGGAAAAACAAGTCAAAACAACAGCAGTTTAAAAAGGGAGAAGAGCATACAAAGGAAGCACATGGTGAGGACAGTGCAGGAGAGAGAGAGAAAGAAACTGATACTGCCTTTGCTGTTTTTGAATTCATGTATAGCTGGACATCGGAGTGCGTTTGAGAAAATGAACAAACAGTGATATTCACAACTGATCTTGGAGGAACTGTAGGGTGAAGTTCACAGCACAGAAGATGAGCTGCCAGAGGATGTGGTGGAGGCTGGTACAATTGCAACATTTAAGAGGCATTTGGATGGGTATATGAATAGGAAGGGTTTGGAGGGATATGGGCCGGGTGCTGGCAGGTGGGACTAGATTGGGTTGGGATATCTGGTCGGCATGGACGGGTTGGGCCGAAGGGTCTGTTTCCATGCTGTACATCTCTATGACTCTATGACATCATCGACTGTATCCGTTGCTCTTGATATGGTCTCCTCTACACTGGGGAGACAGGACACCAACTTGTGGAATATTTCGGAGAACATTTCCTGGATACTCACACCAAACAACCCCACCGCCCTGTGACTGAACACTTTAACTCGCCCTCCCAGTCCACCAAGGACATGCAGGTCCTGGGCCTCCACCGCCAGACCCCAACCACCTGAGGCCTGGAGGAAGAACAATTCATCTTCCGCCTCGGAACTCTCCAACCCCAGGGCATCAATGTGGATTTCACCAGTTCCCTCATTTCCCCTCCCCCCACCTTATCCCAGTTCCAACCTTCCAGCTCAGCACCACCCTCATGACCTGTCCTACCTGCCTATCTTCCTTTCCACCTATCACCTCCATCCCGAACCCCATTCACCCATTGTACTCTTTGCTACTTTCTCCCCAGCCCCACCCTCCCATTTAAAGGCTTCCTGCCTCTATTCCTGATGCAGGGCTTTTGCCTGAAACGTCGATTTTCCTGCTCCTCGGATGATGCCTGACCTGCTGTACTCTTCCAGCACCACTCTAATCCAGACTCGGGTTTCCAGCATCTGCAGCCCTTGTTTTTATCCACCGATATATTAACAAGGCCTGCAGTCTGGGGGTCAAGGTAAGGACATGGGAAAAGCTCAATCCCTAAAGCTGTTAAACTAGATCCTGAGTCCAGAAGGCTGAAGAGTTCCCAAGTGGAAAATAAGGTGCTGTTCCTCAGCTTGTGCTCAGCTTCAGTGGAGCACTGCAGCAAGCCAGAGATAGAGATAGTGGCCAGGGATAAGGGTGGCGTGTTGAGGTAGCAGGCAACGGGAAGCTCAGGATCGTTTTGCGGGCAGGACTTGTGGGCGGCACGGTGGCACAGTGGTTAGCACTGCTGCCTTACAGCGCCAGAGACCCGGGTTCAATTCCCGCCTCAGGCAACTGTCTGTGTGGAGTTTGCACATTCGTGGGTTTCCTCCGGGTGCTCCGGTTTCCTCCCACAGTCCAAAGATGTGCAGGGTGAAGGGGTCAATGTAGGGGAATGGGTCTGGGTGGGTCGCTCTTCGGCGGGTCGGTGTGGACTTGTTGGGCCAAAGGGCCTGTTTCCACACTGTAAGTAATCTAATCTAATCTAAATTTAGGTGTTCTGGACTGTGATCTCCCAGTTGATGCTTCATTTCCCCAATCAGAGGAGAACAAACTTTAAGCTAAGGATGCACTAGAGCTACATTGAGTGACCACTATTAGTGTTTCTGAAGTTTAAATCATTGAAGCACATCTGCATTAACGGAGAGCCCGGCACTGGCCATTGTGGGTTCCCTCTCGCTGCCTGATAGCTGTGTTTTCTGTTACCTCCGTTGTTTTGGACATACAATAAATAGTATATTATGAGGTTTGAGAGTGAATGTGCAAAAACAAAGTGTATCATTTCTCGGAAACTGTTACAATGTGGGGAAGAAATGCAACTTGTGAAACTGAGCAAAGTGAAAGTATATGCTTTGAGACATCACCGCTGAATCTCTGAGATAACAGCGGCAGAGTTCCTGCAGCACTTCAGGATGTTGTTATCTGGAAACTGAATTATCAAGAGCCCACAGAAAATAATCCTTCAATCAAGTTTGTAGTCCAGGTCAGGCCAGTGTTTATGTTTCACCCGAGTCTCCTTGCATCCTTTCTCATCTTTCCCTGTCAACATAACACTATTATTTTCTCCCTCATGCAGTCCTTTAACCTTCCACTAAATGCGTCTATCCAACACTGTCTGCTTCAGCTATGCCTTGTGATAGTAAGTTACACGTTCTCACCACTCTCTGGGTAAAGAGTTCTCCATTTGATATCTCAATGATCGTGTTATGTTGATATGCTCCAATTTCCATTTCTGTCACACAAACGTTTATAACTTAAAGATGTCTCTGCCGATGTATTCTCCTTTCACAGAAGAGGAGACCCTGCTTGCCCACACTTTCCTGATTTAGGTGACTACACGTAACTCGTAAACTTCTTTTAAATCTTTTCTGCACCCTCTCTACCTTCTTTATAGACAGCACACAAGGTTCTTAGTCTAATCCAAGCACATTTTAATACTGGATTAGAATTCTCTATCTCAACAAATTAGAGTTTGATTAATTTTTGTTGTGGACTTATTAACCTGTGTCACACTATGTCGATTTATGCTTTGATATCACTTTTCTCCACCATAATCTTCCCAATAATATGATTTCCTTCTTTTCTTAACCGATGTACGATTTCTGACAGTTTTCTATGATTAAACTTTCCAAGTATTGAACTATTCTTTAAGTTTATCACCTTTTTCATGTCTTCTTGCAAGTTGAGTATCCATGCATTTAGTTGTTACAGTATGTTTGTGATTATTAAAATACATTTAGATTACCAGAGATTTTAGCACTGGTGTTTGCAAGTTCCCTCTTGCAGCCAGCTAGCTATGTATTCTGCCATTTACTTTTGTTTTGGACATGCAATAGTTTATTACAAGACTTGAGATCAAATTCCAAAAGCAAAATGTATCATTTCTCGGAAACTGTTACAATGTGGGGAAGAAATACAACTTGTGAAACTGAGCAAAGTGAAAGTATATGCTTTGAGACATCACCGCTGAATCTCTGAGATAACAGCGGCAGAGTTCCTGCAGCACTTCAGGATGTTATTATCTGGAAACTGAATCATCAAGGGCCCACAGAAAACAAAGATCCCTTTCTGTGATATAACGATCTCCCACATCCAAATACCAGATAATGCAGGACCATTAATCACTGAATCAAACGCAGCCTGACATCAATTCTAACCAGACAGTCACTGAGGGCCTAGATGTCTCTTTTTCTCCCAGAATGACCTGTTTCTTTTAAAAAAAGACTAAATATCAGAGTTGTTATGGACCAAACTAAATCCTCTCAATCTGTATTAATAAGATTGTCTAGATGGCCCAGTGATTAGCACTGCTGCCTCACAGCACCAGGGACCTGGGTTTGATTCCAGCCTCGGGTGACTGTCTGTGTGGAGTTTGCACATTCTCCCCGTGTCTGTGTGGGTTTCCTCCCACAGTCAAAAGATGTGCACGCCAGGTAAATTGAACAATTTAGCATGGCCATAGTGTTAGGTGCATTAGTCAGAGGGAAATGGGTCTGGGTGGGTTACTCTGCGGAGGGTCGGTGTGGACTGGTTGGGCCGAAGGGCCTGTTTCCACACTGTCGGGAGTCTAATCTAATGCTTTCTTGTTTTCAAGGTGAGTGCAAAACATTATGCTCTAGGCACAATTTGATTGGTCAAACTGCTCAATTTTATGCAAAACACACTTTATCTTTATACTGCAGTTAAAGGACAGATAAAGCAAAAAGAAAGAATTGTCTTAACTGTAACTTGATGGAAATGCTTAACAAAATAATAGACAGATAAACTACTCCTAATTAATGGTCCCAGTATAGTAACATCCCATAAATCTGGTGAAATAGATTGTCTCATATGTAATTCTAGCAACAGGAAGAGAACCCCAGCTGTTGCCTGAAACAGAGAGGGGAGTAGGTGCTCCCACATCCAGCTTCAAGATCCCAGCAACTGCTGAAAGCTATAACTAAAACTCCTGGTTCCGTGGGAGCTTGATCCCACCCATTCAGGCTACTTCTATTGTTCCAATTTATTTTAAAATAAACTCAAGGCCTCACAAGTAGTTGCCTTTATTGGCTTCGAGCAGACTGCTTTTCACCTCTGTCTCAAACCGTCTTCATTATGAAAACCAGGAAGACATACACTTCTTCCAGCCTTAACATCATCATACAGTATCCCAACGGTATTCCCCAAACTGGTCAAAGAGTCCTGGTTTTAAGCTTCCCTGGAATATCCTTTCCTTTAAATGGCCCCCATATTACATTTCGTGTTGGCTCATTTGAAAATTCTCTCTCCCACTGCACGCTGGGAATAGGAAAGAGAAGGTCAGCTGTTAAATGATCATGATGGGATGCTTCCATATGGGAAGGAATCTTTCTCACCAACACCAGGAGAATCCCTAGAGCGTACAGGCCGGCTATTTGAGCCATCTAGTCGAGACCGACCATCCAAAGACCATCCCACCCAGACACAACCCTGTACCTTATCCCTGTAGCCCTGTTTTTTCCATCGCTATTCTTGACGCTATGGGCAATTTAGCACAGCCAATCCACCTAACCTTTACATCTTTGGACTGGGGGAGGAAACCGGAGCACCCGGAGGAAACCTACACAGACACAGGGAGAACGTGCAAACTCCACACATTCTTGAGGTGGAATGAAACCCAGGTCCTTGGCGCTGTGAGGCAGCAGTGCTGACCACTGAGCCACCGTGCCACCCTCTGGGGATCAGCCTCTAATGAAACCCGGGTCCTTGGCGCTGTGAGGCAGCAGTGCTGACCACTGAGCCACCGTGCCACCCTCGGGGGATCAGCCTCTAATGAATTAGATTGACAGCAATGTCCACCCCAGTCAGGAGCCACCCTTGAAGAGGAATTCAGTTGTCCCCATCAGGAGATCACCAATCAACACTCGGGGAAGTCGTGGACAAGTCTGGTTGAGCCTTGGAACATTGAAAGATCACACACCTCCTGCTGGCAGGAATACACAGGAGACCCAGTGATGTACTGGTAATATCACCGGACTGGTCAGCTAGTAACTAGGAGAAAGTGAGGACTGCAGATACTGGAGTACCAGAGTTGAAAAATGTGTTGCAGGAAAAACACAGCAGGCCAGGCAGCATCCAAGGAGCAGGAGAATCGGGCATAAGCCTTTCTTCAGGAATGAGGCTGGTGTGCCAAACAGGCTGAGATAAAAGGTAGGGAGGAGGGACTTGGGGGAGAGGTGCGCTGGGAATGCGATAGGTGGAAGGACGTGAGGGTGATAGGCCGGAGAGGGGGTGGGGGCGG
>NC_057746.1:960689-969922 GCF_004010195.1 Chiloscyllium plagiosum
GTATTCCCAGCACACACACACACCCCCCCCCCCACCTTTTATCTCAGCCCACTTGGCACATCAGCCTCATTCCTGAAGAAGGGTTTATGCCTGAAACGTTGATTCTCCTGCTCCTCGGATGCTGCCTGGCCTGCTGTGTTTTTCCAGCACCACACTTTTCAACTCTGGTCAGCCTGGGGATATGGATTTAATTCATTTCATTAATTTTATTCCAGTTGCTTTGTACATTCAGATACAAAGCCTTTATGTTTGTTAGAATCATACAGTCATAGACTCCTACAGCATGGAGACAGGCCCTTTGGCCTAATCTGGGCCATACCGACCAAAATGTCCACCCACGCTAACCCCATTTCCCTGCACTTGGCCCATATCCTTCTAATCCTTTCCTATCCATGTATTTGTCCAAATGCCTTTTAAATGTTGTTAATGTACCCATCTCAACCACGTCCGCTGGCAGCTCATTCCATATGCGTACCACCCTTTGTGTAAACACGTTGCCCCTCAGGTTCCCTTTTATTCCTTCCCCTCTAACCTTAAACTGATGCCCTCTAGTCCTCGATTCCCCATCCCTGGAAGAAAGACTGAGTGCATTCACCCTATCCATACCTCTCATGATCTTATACACCTTTATAAGAGTCCCCCGTCAGTCTCCTATGCTCTAAGGAAAAATATCCGAGCTTGCCCAGCCTCTCTCTAAAACTCAGACCCTTGAGTCCTGGTAAAATCCTTGTAAACTGCTTCTGCACTCTTTCCAGTTTAATAACATCCTTCCCATAGCAAGGTGACCAAAACTGAACACAAATGCGGCCTCATCAATGTCCTGTATAACTGCAACATAACTTCCCAACTTCCATACTCACTGCCCTGACTGATGAAGGCCAGTGTACCAAAAACCTTCCTCACTGCCCTGTCTACCTGTCACTCCACTTTCAGAGAACACTGCACCTGAACTCCAAGGTCCCTCTGTTCCACTACACTCCTTAAGGCCCTACCATTCACCATGAAACTCAGCCCTTGATTTGACTTTCCAAAATGCAAGACCTCACACTTAAACTCCATTTGCCATTTCTTGGCCCACTTCCCCAGGTGATCAAGGTCCTGCTGTAATTTCTGATAACCTTCCTCACTGTCCATGAAACTGCCTATTTTAGTGTCATCTGCAAACTTACTAATCATACCTTATACATTCTCATCCAAATCATATATATATATAGATAACAAACAGTAATAGGCCCAGCATCGAATCCTGAGGCACACCACTAGTCACAGGCCTCCAGTCTGACAAGTATCCTTCTGCTATTACCTTCTACTTCCTACCATCAAGCCAATTCTGTATTTAATTTGTCAGATCCCCCTGGATTCCATGCGATCTAACCTTCTATTATCAGATGTCCTTACAGGTTTATGCTTCATTGGTGCAATGTGAGATTAACCATGGTTCACCAAGACTTTGGTCCCAGCATGATTCAAGTGGAGCCCATTCCATCAGGAAAGCTCCCCACTTCCCCAGTAATGATGCCAATGTCCCATGAATTTGAACCCATTTCTCCCAAAACGAATCTTTGCCCCTTTAATCTTGACCCTGTGCCAATTAGTTTGTGGGTCAGGTAGTGGAGGTTATGACCTTTTTCGTCCTGCTTTTTAATTTGCCCCTAGTTGGTCATATTCCTTCAGCAGATCCTCTTCCCTCATTCTACTGATACTGCTGGTATCTATGTGGACCACAACACCTAGATCTTTCCTCTCCCACACCAAGTCCCTCTGCAACCTAAAGGAGACACCCTGCACCCAGGCTCCAGGCTGGTAACACAGCCTTCAGCTCTGTCAACCTTAGCCGCAGGGAACACTGAATATTCCCTGATGATACTATCCCTGATTACAGCTATATTCCTGTTTTCTCCACCCCCCTGAATGGCTCCCTATATCACAGTGCTGTGATCAGTTTGCTCAGCCCCCAGGCTCTCCCTCACAGAGAACAAGAATCTTGAACCTGTTAAATGAGTTGAAGGGCTGACGGTCCTGCAGTGCTACCTGGATACCTCAACATGCCTCGCTGGTAGTCACTACCCCCTGTCCCTGACCTCTGACTGGATTAGAGGTACAGTAATTCATCTGAAGAGTGTGACTACCTCCTGAAATACAGTGTCCAGGTAACTCTCCCCCTCTCAGATGTGTCTTGAAGCTCAGACTCTAACTCATTAATTCTGAGTAGGAATTCCTTAGCGCTTGCTAAAAGTGTGGTCATTATCATCCAAAGTGGGATCCATCCACTCCCACATAATCCAGTTACAACAGATCGCCTGCTCCAGCATCTCTACTGCATCTCGTCAGGTGTGTAAGATACCTCTCCCATTTACCTTTAATCTGAGAGTAACCAATCATATACTTATATTAGCAGCTATTATGAACCAATGAACATATGATTTTCACGTGATATCATTTTATGTTTTTTGTGGGGCCTCAATTAATCCGTTAAAAAAGACCTGACAAACAAAGGCAAAAAACACTTCTTCCCCAATACACTGAACACCCACACTGCTCTAAAGTCCCAGAATCACTCACTCACTCACAGACTCAGAGTCATAGAGACAACATGGAAACAGACCCTTCCGTCCAACCCGTCCATGCCGACCAGATATCCCAACCCAATCTAGTCCCACCTGCCAGCACCCGGCCCATATCCCTCCAAACCCTTCCTATTCATATACCCATCCAGATGCCTTTTAAATGTTGCAATTGTACCAGCCTCCACCACATCCTCTGGCAGCTCATTCTGAACATGTACCACCCTCTGTGTGAAAAAGTTGCCCCTTAGGTCTCTTTTATATCTTTCCCCTCTCACCCTAGACCTATGCCCTCCAGTTCTGGACTCTCCCACCCCAGGGAAGAAACTTTGTCTATTTATCCTATCCATGCCCCTCATGATTTTATAAACCTCTATAAGGTCACCCCTCAGCCTCCGACGCTCCAGGGAAAACAGCCCCAGTCTGTTCAGCCTCTCTCTGTAGCTCAAATCCTCCAACCCTGGCAACATCCCTTGTAAATCTTTTCTGAACCCTTTCAGGTTCAGAGGGAGGGAGACAAAATTGCGCATGATATTCCAAAAGTGACCTAACCAACATCCTGCATAGTCGCAACATGACCTCCCAATTCTTGTACTCGATACTCTGACTGATACTCGATACTTTATTGGTCAAAGCATTTAGTACAGGAGTTGTGAGGTCATGTTGCGGCTGTACAGGACATTAGTGAGACCATTTTTGGAATATTGCGTGTAATTCTGGTCTCCTTCCTATCGGAATGATGTTCTGAAACTTGAAAAAGGTTCAGAAAAGATTTACGAGGATGTTGCCAGTGTTGGAGGATCTGAGCTACAGGGAGAGGCTGAACAGGCTGGGGCTGTTTTCCCTGGAGCATCGGAGGCTGAGAGGTGACCTTATAGAGGTTTATAAAATCATGATGGATATGGAAAGGATAAATAGACAAAGGTTTTTTCCCTGGGGTGCGGGAGTCCAGAACTAGAGGGCATAGGTTTAAGATGAGAGGAAAAAGATATACACAGAGGGTGGTATGTGTATGGAATGAGCTACCAGGGGAAGTGGTGGATGCTGGTACAATTGCAACATTTAAGAGGCATTTGGATGGGTATATGAATAGGAAGGGTTTGGAGGGATATGGGCCAAATGCTGGCAGGTGGGACTAGATTGGGTTGGGATATCTGGTCGGCATGGACGGGTTGGACCGAAGGGCCTGTTTCCGTGCTGTACATCTCTATGACTCTGTGACTGTATGACTCAATGGCTGCAATAATAAAATCCATCGAACCAGTCTGAATTTTTTGTTCTTCAATATCTCCAAAAGCTTTAATTGGTTATGATCAGTATGTATGATTGTCTCAGGCACGTTACTGGCAATATAAACATTGAAAAGTAACGCCAACACCAAGCTCAAGGTCTTCTTCCCAACTGTCAAATATTTCTGTTGATGAATTTTCAATTTCCTGGAGAAATATCGAATAAGTCTTTCTATCTTCTCATCATCTTCTTACACAAATACAGCATTGACACTGACATCATTCGTATCGATAGCCACCTTGAATGGCTTTGCATAAGTAGGTGTGGCTAATACTGGGGCAGTAGTTAACACAGTTTTCAGGCTGTCAAGTGCCTTCAGTCAGTTTACTGTCCACTGAAACTTGCTACATTTCTTCAGTAGTTCAGTGAGTGGAGCAGCCACACTGCTAAAAGTCAGTACGAATTTCTGATAAAACCCACTCAATCCTAGGAAACATACTGCTCTCTTCATCAATGGTATAGGAAACTTCCCAGCAGTCTTTGTTGTCACATTCCTTGGGGCCATCTGTCCATGTCTAAAGACATGGCCCAGGAAGGTGACTTGGGCTTTGGCAAATTCATGCTTCGCCAGATTTATCACCAAGCCTGCCTCCCAAAGTGAATCAAATAATTCCAATAAATTCTGATAACGTTACTTCCATGTGTAAATTAAAAATCACCAGGTCGTTGATGTATACCGCACAATTGCATAATCCAGAAAGGACTTTATTGGTTAGCCCTTGATAAGTAGCTGGTGCATTTTCCAGACCAAATGGCATGACTTTATGTTGATACAGTCCATTCAATGTTACAAAAGCTGAAGTTGTTTTTGCTATTTCGGATGAGGGTACCTGACACGAATCCTCTGAGTAAGTTCAACTTAGAAATATAAGTTGCTTGTCCCACCTTCTCAATATGTGGTATCAGATATGAATCAGACTTTGTAACTGTATTGACTTTGCAATAGTCTACACATAGCCGTTGGGTACCATCTGGTTTTGGCACCATGACTATGGGTGAGCTCCAGTCACTGCAACTACTTTGATTATGTCATCTTGGAGCATGCGTTCAACCTCTTTTTGAACCGGTTACAATTTTAGAAGGTTAAGTCTATAAGAATGTCATTTAATTGGAACAGCATCTCCTATATCTATATCATGAATAATTAGATTAGTACTTAACAGCTTATGTCCACATATCTCCCCATGTGATAGCAATAAGACTTTCAGGTCATTTTGATTTTCATCTGGAAGGTAAATCAATAATTTATCCCAATTTTTGTCAACTTGCTCATTGTCCAATTTAATTTGAGGAGTGTCCAATTCAGAATCCTCTGAACTTGGTTCTTCCCTCTGTTTTGTAACCAGTAACACATTCTCCTCTTGATTTCCTTCCCTATCAAATACCTTTTGAACATATTCACATTACACACTCTGTGAGATTTCTTTCTATCTGGACCCCTTATCAAATAGTTCACCTCACCTTTCGAGTTGTTAAAACCCACTAAACCTTGCTTTGACAGATGATCAGAAGTACCACAAACACTTTTATCTCCATTAGCAAAATTGCGAGGTTTTGATTTGTTCCCGTTTCATCATATCCAGTGAAAGTTTTAATTGCTGTCTAGCCAACTCCCCCAGTCTATTTAACTGTTCCCTAAAACGTGGCACACAGTCCAAATATGTGGTCTCTGAATTCTGACTTTTAATTGGAACAGCAATCTGTATCTATATCATGAATAATTACATTAGTACTTATGTCCATATCTCCCCATGTGATAGCAATAAGCCTTTCAGGTCGTTTTGATTTTCATCCTTGTGGTCCTCTCACCTCATGCCCAAAAACTAATTCAAATGGACTGATCGATTCATTTTGTGCATCTCTAATGGCAAAAAGTACAAACAGAATTCCTTTATCCCAGTCATCTGGATAGTCTTGACTATAAACCCTTAAAATGGTCTATAATGTCTGATGCCACCTTTCTAGTGCTCTCTGCGATTCCGGATGGTACACAGTGGATGTGAATTGTTTTACTCCTAATTTTTGAATTCCTCCAAAATAATTGTCTCTCGAAGAGCGTCATATGTCTGATCTATTCTTAATGCCCTGATCCATCTATCAAATTTGCTTTGTTTGATCCTCGATATACATTTGACCAGGGTCTGTCTTTGGATGCCGGAAACATTGTCTGTAAGCTTCTGGCACAAGCTGATATTCATTTAAGATGGCTTTCTTCACCTCCTCATACTCCATAGATACTTCTCTGCTGGTGGTGCAAATACCTTACTAGGCTCTACCTACCAGCTTTGTTTGGATCAACAAAACCCACATGGTCAGTGGCCACTGCATTTGTTTAGCCACTTTCTCAAATGAGATGAAGAAGGCTTCAACAATCCTTCTCATCAAGTTTCGGCAATGCTTGGATATATTTAAAAAGATCCGCACCAGGCCTTTAGCTACGATGGTTTGTTCATCCTCACAAGACCCCTCACTAAGCCTACCTTCTACCTTCACCTCCATCCTTTAAAGCTGTTGTCCACGTGTCAATTTCTGAAGTTCAAACTCTCTATCTTTCTCCCTTTCCTCTACTAGGGCCTTCCTCTCCTCCTTGTTCTGCCAAAGTGATTCCAGCCTTTTCTTTTTGTTCTGCTAAAGCAATTCTTTCCTCTTCTTTTTGTCCTGCTCGGAAGATTTGTTCTTTTTCTCTTTCCTCTGCTTTTAACCCTAATTCAAACTGTCTCATTTCCTTTTCATGTTCAAGCTGCCTCATCCATAATTGAATTCGAACCATTTCCAAAGATTCTGATCGCATTTTCAGCAAATTTAAATGCTGAGCTATTGCTGTAATTACCTTCCCCTTCCTCAGCTAAAAGCAACGCAAACTCCAGTTTGTCTGCCAGCAGCTTAGCCTTGTTCACCTTTTGTAAACCCCCCCCCCCCACAAAGTCACTTCTTCCACCCCTAAAAAGTTCTTAGTGACCAAAACAGCCATTACTAGACCAAGAACTGTTTTAATCAAAAAGTGTGGTGCTGGAAAAGTCAGGTAGCATCCGAGGAGCTGGAGAGTTAACATTTCAGGCATAAGTCCCTCATCAGGAATGTGGAGGAGGAAGGGGGTGAGAGATTTACAGAGACGTGGGGCTGGGGGGAAGGTGGCTAAGAAGGCGATAGGTGGATGTAAGTGGGAGGGTGATTGTGATAGGTCAGAGTGGAGTGGATAGGTAGGAAGGAAGATGGACAGGGAGGACAGATCAAGAGGATAGTGCTGAGCTGAAGGGTTGGATCTGGGATAAGGTGGGGTGAGGGGGAGATTTGGAAACTAGTGAAGTCGCTGTTGTTACCGTGTGGTTGGAAGGCTCTTGGGCAGGCGATGAGGTGTTCTCCCTCCAGGTGGCGGGCGGCTTGTAATTGGCGGTAGAGGAGGCTCAGGACTTGCATGTCCTTGTGGCAATGGGAGGGAGAATTGAAGTGGTATTGGGTCTGTTTGGTGCATGTGTCCTGGAGATGTCCCCTGCGATGCTCCGCGAGTTGGTGTCCTGTCACCCCAAAGTAAAGCCAGGTACAATTGCAACATTTAAAAGGCATCTGGATGGGTATATGAATAGGAAGGGTTTAGAGGGATGTGGACCAAGTGCTGGCAAATGGAACTGGGTTAGGTTGGGATATCTGATCGGCATAGATGAGTTGGACCGAAGGGTCTGTTTCCGTGCTGTACATCTCTATGACTCTATGAACAGACGCAGTAGATGAGATGTTTGAATGTGCAGGAAAATCTCTGCTGGATGTGAAATGGACTTTTGGGGCCTTGGATGGAGGTGAGGGGAGAGTTGTGGGTGCAGGTTTTACACCATGTGTGGCGGCAAAGGAAGGAGCTGGGTGTAGAGGGTGGGTTGATGGTGAGCGTGGACCTAACAAGGGAGTGCAGAAGGAATGGTCTCTGTGGAACACAGATAGGGGTGGGGAGGGAAATATAGCTCTGGTGGTGGGGTTTGTTTGTAGGTGGCAGAAATGGTGAGGAATGGTGAGTGTTTCTGGAGATTAGTGTGTTGAAAGGAATGGACCAGGGGAGTTCTATCCTTGTTACGGTTGGAGGGGTGAGGTCATCTTCCCCCTTGGGACCCTTCAACACAGCATCAACATTGATCAGTTTCCAAATCTCCCCTCCCCACACCTCATCCCAAATCCAATCTTCCAACTCAGCACTGGCCTCTTGACCTGCCCTACCTGTCCATCTTCCTTCCCACCTATCCACTCCACCCTCCCCAACGACCTATCACACTAACCCCCTCACCTGTATCCACCTAATGCCTTCCCAGCTACATTTCCCCACCCCACCCTCCTATTTATCTCTCAACCCCCTTCCCCCTTCATATCCCTCATGAAGGACTTATGCCCAAAATGTTGATCCTCCTGTCTGGCTGTGCTTTTCCAGTGCTACATGTATGATTAGATTACTTACAGTGTGGAAACAGGCCCTTCGGCCCAACAAATCCACACCAACCCGCTGAAGAGCAACCCGCCCAGACCCATTCCCCTTCACCTAACACTACAGACAGTTAAGCATGGCCAATTCACCTGACCTGCACATCTTTGGACTGTGGGAGGAAACCGGAGCACCCGGAGTAAACCCACGCAGACACGGGGAGAATGTGCAAACACCACACAGTCAGTCACCTGAGGCGGGAATTGAACTCAGGTCCCTGGTGCTGTGAGGCAGCAGTGCTAACCACTGTGCCACCGTGCTACCCAGTCTGACTCTCCAGCATCTGCAGTCCTCACTTTCTCCACGCACTATTTAAACCAACCGAAACCAACACCCAAAATAAAAGACACTAATGCTGAACACTCACTGCCTTCGAGTCCAACAACTCTCAACTCAAAATGGAATTATTGAATCAATCCCGACAAGTGACCCCAATCTGTTATGGACCAGGCCAGATCCGCTCAAAACACGTCAAGAAGGTAACCCAGACCCTGACTTTTCCTTATTTTAAAGGCAGGTGCGAGGTGGATATTCCAGGTGCGATGCAGCTGGTCAAACCACTCGGCTTTAAGCAAAACAGAATCTATTTAAACGTTACAGTTGAAACAAAAAAAAATGGAATTTAGAATAGCTTAACTGTTGGAAAACTTAACTAACCTGATCCTGCACCTTAACTAAGGAGCCGTTCCAATCCAGTAATATCCCATGAACACAGCCCTTTGGCAAAAAGGTAAACTGAAACACAGATTCTTACAGCAGGAGGGAACAACGTCCGAAGAGTTTTTAGAGAGAGTCAGTCAGGAATGATTCGCTGAAACTTGGAACCTCTCCTGGATTCAGCATCTTGAGCCTGCCACAGCTAAACCAAACCAGAAAACCCTGAACAGGGAGAACTGGCCATTCCCCTGCATTGTTAA
>NC_057746.1:970422-981987 GCF_004010195.1 Chiloscyllium plagiosum
GGTAGGAACAGAGAGTGATGGTCAAAGTGTAGTTTGATGACTGGACGCCTGTGTTCAATGGTGTACCACAGGGCTCGGTGATGAGTACCTTGCTTTTTGTTGTGTGCATTAATGATCTAGGTATGAACGTAAGAGGTGCGATCAGTAAGTTTGCAGGTGACACAGAAATTGGTGGTATGATAAATGGTGAGGAGGAAAGCATTCGGCTGCAGGGCAATGTAGCCAGGCTGGTTAGATAGGCAGAGCAGTGGCAAATGGAATTTAATCCTGAGAATCACAAGGTGATGTATTTTAGGGAGACTAGCAAAGCAAAGGGGTACATGATGAATGGTAGGACTTTAGGAAGTACAAAGGATTGGAGGAAACTTGGTATGCATGTCTATAGGTTCCTGAAGTAGGTAAGATGGTTGAGGGGGTTATAGGAGGTTATGATGGAATTATGTATAATGTTCATTAAGCCAGAGCTGGAGTACGGTGTACATTTCTGGTCACCATACTATAGGAAGGATGTCATTGTGTGGAAGAGTGTGCAGAGGAGATTTACCAGGATGTTGTGGCACTCCATCAGGGCTAGAGAGTTTCAGTTATGAACAGAGACTAGATAGATCGGAGTTGTTTTTCTTAGAGCAGAGAAGGTGGGGGAGGGGTTAAATCTGATTGGCATGTACAAAATCACAGAGGGGCATAGACAGGATAGATTGGGAGAAACTTTTCCATAGATGGAGATATCACTCACCAGGGCACAGATTTAAGCAAGGCTTAGAGAGGACTTGAGGTAAAATATTTTCATTGAGAGGGGTGTCATTATCTGGACCTAGAGGAAGTCTTAAGACATTTAAGTAGCATGTAGATGAGGACTCAAAATACCAGCATATGCAAGGCTTCAGGCCAAATATTGGAAAATGGGATCAGAATAGATGGATGTTTGATAACTGGCTCAGATTCAATGTGCTGAGGGGCCTCTTTCCATGCTGCAAAAATTTGATGACTCTGATGGGGAGCAAAAGGAATTGCTTCATGTATACCAGTACCTTGAGTTACCCAGTGTTGTCAAAGCAAAGGGACAGATAGTGTTGTGAAGGAGAATCACCAATTATCCGTATAGAAAAGAAGTAGTGAAAGTGAAAGCTTGGGTTGCTGGTTTTCATGGAGCTGATGGGTTTGTACCTGTAACTCTGAAATAACCACACAGAGAGGTAGAAGGGAAACCATTCTGTGTTCCTCTCCCATCAGCTGGGTACATTTCAGGATTCTGTACAGGCTGCTCATCATGCAGTCTCATATATAACAGAAGACCAATGCAGTCTGGGTACCTGCATAGTAGGAAACCCACAATCAGTCTGCAAACACAACACTGAGCTACCAGTGGTCTTTCATTTTCATTCATCATCTTATTCGCATTCTGACATCTCTATTCCCACTCTGATGCATTGTTGCATGAAGATCAACATTTTCTGTTTCAGAAAGTTCATTGACCAGCTCTTCGCATCTCCTATGGACACATCTGATGTTTCTTTACCAGTCCCATGCCCACTCCATTTGTCTATTTCCACCAACTGTGTTATCATTTATCTTCCCCAGCTCTGTTCTTCCCACTTTTTTTCCTGCCCCAGCCACCACCCCCTCAGCTGCTTAAAATCTATTACAACTCCAACAGATCATTGAGCTGAAACCAATGAAATAATCCGATATTTTTGGGGTATAAAACCAGATGTTTTTGAACAGTTGAGAGAGACTTGCCAAAAGACCAACAGATATAGGCTGCTAGTTTAAGAGGTCTCTGAGAGGTACCTGCCTGTGGAAGAAGTTTGCACAGCAGAACATAGAAACCGACATGGAGAGAATCTACAAAAGGAGATTCGGCAAAGCTGACTGGATTTGAAACGTGATTTTTTTTTTGTAAATCGTAATCAGGACATTTTATCAGACTAGTATTGTAGAATTTAACATAAAAGATAGGTTTAAGAGAAAGGAGTTGTAAATAGTTGTTAGTTAATATTCTCTGTAGACTTAAAGAATAAAGTCTTTTTTTATTTTAAGTAGTGACTTTTGGGATAGTTCTTTGCCTCTCGACTTTTAACAGATTACAGCATGGGGTGAATCTTTTCTGTGTTGCTAGTTTAAATTGGCAGAGGGTTTATCCCTTGTCATAACAAACACACACAAATGCATAATCTTGTGAGACCAGCCAATGCTCTTGGTCATTGGTTTCCAAAATAAATCTGGGCATAGTCCAGATTGTTCAGTAAATGATTTCCAATTTTCAGTCCCATCTAATAGTGAAACATTAACTCCATTTCTTTCTCCACAGATGCTGTCTGGTCTTCTGAATGTTTGCAGCGAGTCTTGTTTTTAAATCATGAAGTGAGTAGGTGTCAGGCAAGAGCTCTATTTTAAGATTTAGCAAGGAAGGAATCAAAGAAGGAGATGAAGACTGACGCTCACTCTGATTGTTGACCACTTTTCTATTAACACAATAAATAACACGTCTTTTTAGTGGTGATTCTAGGTGTGAAATAGAAGAGCATGGAGATTTGGGCACACCAGAGATCTTCAGCATGTCACAAAGAGTATTTGCTTAATTCATCCTCAAATATACTACATATCAAACAGCATTTTGTCTAAAATATGTTGTCCAATCAATGATGGTGGAAGAAAGAAGACTCCATCTTGAAGCATTGTGAGGGTTCAGAGGAGTTGACAGATTGGTGTCTTAGGAATCACACCATTCTGGGAGGTGGGTAAGGGAGCCACACGTTGCTCCAGTTTCGTATCAAAGTGAGTATCTTCCTGTTGATGAGTCACAAGCCCTGGATCATTTTCCACAAAAGACTCTTTATAATGGTTCTGCAAAACACAAAACATCTTTATTACACAACCAGCATCAAGGATTCACATTGTACCTAACAGGCAGATGTGGTCAACCCTAACCCTGATCCAGATCCTCAACACAGAAGCACAATGACAAATACTGAACTAATTAATAACAAAGCTGGTAACAGTTAACAAGATAAGCTTGGTTCTCTATGGTTCCTGGTTTGAGAAAGCCCTTTCAATTTCCATTCATTCCTTCTTTGCTATTCCAATCATTTCACTTTCTTCTCCAGTCTCCTGTAGCTCAGTGATCCAATCCCTCTGGCTCTGATAATGAGTGTTTTTTCAACTGAATCACAGATCAAACAGAATTAATATTTCCAGGGAGCATTGGCCATCATTCATTCTCCCCATTGCCCATTATGATTTCCGCCTATCCTCATCCCTGCCCACTGCCAGTCCCTGACTCTGCCCACCCCACATCCGTACCAATGCTGTTAGGATGCTCCCAAGAAAAGGGACAAGTCTGCAGACTCAGTGGGAGGGATGTAGCAATTATAACTAGGTCAGCCAGCTGAATATCATAGAATGAATGGATCAAACAAAGAAAATTACAGCACAGGAACAGGCCCTTCAATCCTCCAAGCCTGCACTGATCCAGATCCTCTATCTAAATCTGCCGCCTATTTTCTAAAGATCTGTATCCCTTTGCTCCCTGCCCATTCATTTATCTGTCTAGATACATCCTAAATGATGCTATCATGGGTAAGGTGTTGTCAACTTAATCTCAGAACAAACTGTTGCAATGCACTGTATGCATTTTTAAAATGCTGCCATTTTTTAACAGCAATAAGTTTAAATTTGCAGGACTTGTGGCACAAAGCTTAAATATGTTCTTTGCAAGTCTCAATTTCAGTAGTTGAAGGTTAAATCAGTGCTTGAACCCCAGTTATTCACAATGGATATTAACAATTTAAGTGAGAGAGCTTAACATAATATCTGTAAGCTGGCATCCTCGCTGCTGGGGGAAGGGTGATCTATGAGGAGCATGCAGAGATCTTCAGTCAGCACTAGCCAGTGTAAACACAGGAACAATATTAATAATGACCATGAAGTCCAGAACCAGGGATCAAGTCTAAGGATACTGGATATGCCACTTAGGACTGAGTTGGGGAGAAATGTC
Organism: Chiloscyllium plagiosum; assembly: GCF_004010195.1. Lineage (NCBI taxonomy): Eukaryota > Metazoa > Chordata > Chondrichthyes > Orectolobiformes > Hemiscylliidae > Chiloscyllium > Chiloscyllium plagiosum. The sequence continues at coordinate 974,420 of NC_057746.1, forward strand.
TTCATCCAGAAGGTGTGAGCCTGTGGAATTCTCTGCCATAGGCAGAGCAAAACAACTCATCTAAGGGTTGAATGTTTTCAAGAAGGGGTTTGATATCGTTCCTAGAGGTAAAGGATTGGGAAGGAAGCAGGAACAGGATACTGAGTTGGATGATCAGCAATGATCATATTGAATAGCAGAACAGACTCAACAACTAAATGGCCTACTCCTGCTCCTATTTTCTATTTTTATCTGTGTCTAACCAATCACCTCCACCTCATTCATTCTGACAGCAAACTGAGACATTCGGATGGTGAGTGTTGGAAGGAGCACTGTTTGGAGAAGGGACACAACATCGATCTATTGGGGGAGCTGAATGTGTTAAAAGTAATATCTTATTAGTAACAAGTGCAAGGACATCATGGATTCCTGACACAGTTACTTAATCTTCCAATTCTGAAAGGTGCTACATGGCACAGCAGCAAGCCATTTGGAGCATTCAGCCTATCCTGGTACCCCATTTGACCCCCTCACCCTTCCTCATCTAATCAACAGTAAAGACCTCAATTCCTTTCTCCCTTACATGTTTTGCAAAGTTCCCAAAATCTGTGTCTATATTATTCAGCATTAATAGATTCTAATGGGAGGGGTCTGTCTTGTGTCATGTGGTCTTTAGAACATAGAACAAAACAGCACAGTACAGGCCCTTCAGCCCTCGATGTTGTGTCACCTTTTCATCCTATTCAAAGACCAAACTAACCTACATACCCTTCCCTTTACTATCATGCATATGCCTATTCAAGAGTCACTTAAATCTTCCTAAAGTATCTGACTCTACTACCACTGCTGGCAGTACATTCCACACACCCACCACTCTCTGTGTAAAGAACCTACATCTCCCCTAAACCTTCCTCCAATCACCTTAATATTATGCCCCCTTGTGATAGCCATTTCTGCCCTGAGAAAAAGTCACTGGCTATCCACTCTATCTATGCCTCTCATCATCTTAAACACATATATCAAATTGCCTCTCACCCTTACTCGCTCCAAACTTTTTATGCAAACACCTAATAGTTTGGGTTTGAGGACAAGGTCAAGGAGAAGGCAAGGGCAAGTTCTGTCTCCAGACTTGGGGCTTTCTTTAAACCCTGTTTATGTCATATGAATACAGGTACTGTTATATGTGGTAATTGTGATATACCAGTCTCAAAGTTTGCTGTTGCATGATTAAGGGACCATTCCCTGAACTCAATTACTCTCATCTTCTGTGTTGTCGATCTCCTTCCCGCTGTGCTATTATGTGGGGAGCAACTCATTGGCATCAAAGTGTCCCCTTTACCTGATCCACCTTCATCGTATCATGGCTCATTGGATTGTAGATTGTGGCCTCAGTTCCACTTTCCTGCCAAGCTGCAACCTGTGAAAATCGGCATATTCCAAAAATATACCTTGGTGATGTTCCTCTAGTTTGGCTTTTCCTGATCAATGCACACACTTTATGCTCTGGAATAGGACCCCCTCAACTTTCTCTTTCCCACAACTAGGAGACCAAATCTGGTTCATCATTCCTGACTAATGTAACCTTACTTTTCCTCGAAAGTCTTTAGGCACTCCTCTCTAATTCCTCTATTTTGAAGCATGGTTTTATAATTTCTAAACAGCTTCCAATATCACATTCCTAGTAAATGCAAAAAAATAAATTTGTTTAGTATTTTTACATTTTGCTATACATTCACTATTCATCTCGTAGAGTCCATACAGTATGGAAACAGGCCCTTCAGCCCAACAAGTGCACACTGACCCCCCGAAGAGTAACCCCACCCATACCCATTACTCCTACCCTATTGCTCGACATTTACCCCTGACTAATGCACCTAACCTACATATCCCTGAATACTATGGGCAATTTAGCATGGCCAATTCACCTAATCTGCACGTCTTTGGATTGTGGGAGGAAACTGGAGCACCTGGAGGTAACTCACAGTAACGCTATTAATATATTCTGTGTTTTGTTTTTCTGTCACTAAATTATTTTGCTATTTTGTTTTATGTTTCTTGGTGGTTTAATTTCTAATCATCATTTTGCTTCTGAATTTTTTTTGGACATCCTCGCTGCTATCCATTTGTATTTTCCTTCATACGGCTCCAATCAGACAATCTGAACAGCTGCCTCTGCTGGTTAATTCACTTCCACTAGCTCACAGGGCAAAAATTTCCTCTGGGCTGCTCCGTGCCCTTGTCTTGAACTCACATCTTGCCCCATTCTCTCTCCTATTTCCCAATACCCTCTCCGAGCTCAGCTCATCTTTTCCAAGAGACCCACCTCCTTGACCCTAATTCTACTGATAGCCAACCTTCCATGCCCCATTTCATATCACCAGATCCAAAATAGCCTCATCCCTGGTTAGGTCCATAACATATGGTTCCCAGAAACTATCCTGAATGCATTCTAGGAATTCCTCCCCATGGCTTCTGGTGCAAACCTATCCCCATCTATATGAAGATTAAATCACTATGATTAATATACTATAGTTGTTACAGGCTCTCATTGTCTCCTGATATATTCCATGTCCTAATATATTGCTGCCACTAGGGGACCTATAGACTCCGAGGAGAAAGTGAGGTCTGCAGATGCTGGAGATCAAAGTTGAAACTTTATTGCTGGAACAGCACAGCAGGTCAGGCAGCATCCAGGGAACAGGAGATTCGACGTTTCGGGCACAGGCCCTATCACATTTCCAACGCCCCTCCTCCAAGTCCCTCCTCCCTACCTTTTATCTTCTCCTGCTGAACACTCTCTGCTCATTCCTGAAGAAGGGCCTGTGCCCGAAACGTCGAATCTCCTGTTCCCTGGATGCTGCCTGACCTGCTGTGCTGTTCCAGCAATAAAGTTTCGACCTATAGACTCCTCCTACCGGTGTTTTATTCAGTTTTATTTCTCATCTCCACCCATCTTACGATTCAACATGATTTCTTGTTATCATACTTACTCCATCCATACTATTAATGCTGCCCCACCACCCTTTCCTTCCTGTTGGTCCTTTCAGAAAGTCACATACTCCTGAACATATAGTAGTACCAATCTGATCTCCTTGTAACCATGACTCTGTACTGGCTATAAGATCATACCCAATAACCTGTATCTATGTGGTTAATTCACCTACTTTGTTCGGAATACTATGCACATTCAGATAAACAGCGATTAACTTTGCCTTTTATCATTAATTCACCTTTTGAGATTGAGTGAATAGCATTAGCTTGGGATTAATAGAAAGTTAGTGAATGGGATTATATTGGGCTTGATAAAGGGCTCTGTAGAATCATCTCATGGGATTAGATTTTGTGTGATACAGAATCATGTTGTTTGTGCTAATGGGATTATTTTGGGCTTGATATAATGTATTGAGCAAAAAAACAAATTGAGCTCAAAGGATTAATTTAGGTTAGATACAGGGTCATCTAGAGTGAGCAAATAGGTTTAAATTTGGGTTGGAGGATCATGTCAAGTGAGCTTTTGGTGCTATCTGTATTTTGGGATTGATACAGGGTAATCTGAGATAATGGGCGTATTCTGGCTTTGATATGGGGGTCATGGAGAGTGATAGTCCTGTAAAGTGCACTAATGGGTTCAGTCAACACAGGGTATTTTACATGAGCTAATGAGATCATTTTGAGATTGACACAGAGTCATGTAGATTAGAGTGGTGCTGGAAAAGCACAGAGGTAATGTAAAGGCAGCTCATGAGATTTATACAGGATTATGTGGAGTGATCTATTGTGATTAGTTTGAGTTGGACAGGTGTTCATATAGAGTGAGCAAATATTATTTTGGGATTGTTGGTGGTCTCTTTCGAATGATCTAGTGGAATTACTATTGGTTTGAAACACGGTCACAGAGTGTACTATTGGGATCTGGAAAAGCACAGCCGATCAGGCAGCATCCGAGGAGCGGGAGAATCGACGTTTCAGGCATTAGTCCTTCATCAGGAAATGATGTCCAAAACGTCAATTTTCCTGCTCCTCAGGTGCTGCCTGACCTGCTGTGCTTTTCCAGTACCATACTCTCAACTCTGATCTCCAGCATCTGCAGTCCTCACTTTCTGCTACTATTAGGATTTGTTTGAGTTTGATAGATAGTCATGTGGTGTGAGCTAATAGCATTTCCTTGGAATTGACAGAATCTCTCTATTTTTCCAGGCTTTAGATTCCCTATTGAACCTTCCCTTTGTCGATTATAAAATGTCTCCTGCTTTCCAAACCTTTCCTTGTCAATTACAATCCAGGCGCTTTTGATATCAATCTCCAGAATATTTAATCTATTTCCGACAATTCCAACAGTTTCCTAATCTTGAATCATCTGGAGCCTAATGTTACCTTTGCGTAAGAATCCTCGTCAGTGCTGATTCTCTGCATTGACATTCCCAGTGATGCTGTTGATGTAACCATTTCTCCTCGCTGAGAGTGTTCGGAGTGAACAAGTTTCTCCTCATCCAGAATGTTGGGTGAATTTATCTAGAGATGGAGACAGAGGAAGAAAAGTTGAAGCAGGAAGTTTATACTGCATCTGCTTTATGTGGAAGGAGGAGGAACAGCACTGTTGTCTCAAGCACAAGGGACCTGGATTCGATTCCAGCCTCGGACGACTATCTAGGTGGAGTCGCACATTCTCCCCAGGTCTGCATGGGTCCCCTCTAGGTGCTCCAGTTTCTTCCCACATAATAAAGTTTGGTGATTTGGCATGTAAATTGCATATTGTGTCCAGGGATGTGCAGGGTAGGTGGATTAGTTTTGGGAATGCAGGTTTACAGGATTAGGGTGGGTCTGGGGTGGATGCTTTTCACAGGGTCAGTGTGGACCTGATGGGCCAAATGGTCTGCTTTCACACTGTAGGGATTCTATGATTCTAAGTACAGAGTTTGAGAAGTTGGACTAAGAAGCTCTTGAACAGATCGATAGAAGCAAGGAGGTATTAGAAGTTTTGTGGATTTAAAAGTGGATAACTCCCCAGGTTCAGATAAGTTGTATCCCAAGCTGTTGTGAAAGATGAGGGAGGAAATCACAGGGGACCTCTAAACAAAAATCAATGAACTGTGGGCGCTGGAAATCAGAAATTGCTGGAAAAACTCAGCAGATTTGGCTGCATCTGTGGAGGTAAAGCAAAGTTAATGTTTCAGGTCCAATTACCCTTCTTCAGAACAATCCCTACTCATAGATGCTGCCAGATCTGCTGAGTTTTTCCAATGATTTCTGACCTTGTTTAGGAAATTACAGAAGCTCTGAACCAAATGTACAAATTATCTCTGGCTGCAGAGGAGGTGTCAGAGGACTAGAGAACAGCCAATGTGGTTCCATGTTACAAGAAAGGTGGTGGAGATAGATCAGTGAACTACTGACCAGTGAGTCTAATACCAATGGTGAGGAAACGATTGGTTTAAATGAATCTCCATTTAGAGAGGCAAGATTTCATCAGGGATGACTTTGTAAGAGGGAGGTCATGTTGAACAAATCTTGTGGAATATCTTGGAGGATGAGGTTAGGGCAGTTGATGTAGTATATCTGGATTTCAGCAAATTCCCAAATGGGAAATTGATAAACAAAGCAAAAGCTCATGGGATTCAGGGTAGCTTGGCAAGATGGATACAAAGTTGGTTTAGTGACAGGAGCCAGAGATTGGGGGTAAAAGATTGTTTCTGTGACTGGAGCCCAGTGTATTGTGCTGCGCCACAGGAATCAATACTGGCTCCCTTATTATTTGTGATATTTATAATTGATGTAGCTGGGAATGTAACGAGGGATGATAAGTAAACATATGGATGACCCAAAGATTGGCTGGGTGGTTGACTGTGAGGAGGAAGGTGTTAGGTTAGAGGAGGATAAGAACAGATTGGTCAGATGGACCGATCAGTGGCAGATTGAATTTAACCCTGATGAATGTGAGATGATGTACTTTCGAAGAAGATGAGGGCGTTCTCAATTAATAGCAGAATAGTAGGAAGCTCAGCAGAATCGAGGGGCCTGAAGGTGGCAGGACAGGTTAATAAAGTAGTTAAAGTGGCATACAGGACCCTTGCTTTCATCAGTTGAGGCACAGATTATAAGAGCAGGGAGGAGTACATGTTGGAGGTTGGAGCTGGAGTACTGTGTACAGTTTTGGTCTATGCATTAGAAGAAGTGGTTGCCCTGAACAAGGCTTCACCAGGATGTTGACTAGGTTGGACCATTTTAGCTATGAAGAGATCCTGTGTAGGCTTTGAGTTGTTTTCAGTGAAGCAGAGAAGTTTGAGGGGGGGACCAAATCAGGGTTTTAAGATGATAAGGGGTTTGGACAAGGAGAATAGAAAGCAGCTGTTCCCCTTAGTCAAAGGATCAATAACATGGGGAATAACTTTAAACAAAGGCTGGAGGTTTAGAGGGGATTTGAGGAAAACATTTTTTTACTCAGAGGGTGGTGTGTATCTGGAATGCAGTACCTGAGAGGGGAGTTGAGATGGGAAAGCTCACAATCTTTAAACAGTACTTGGCTTAGTACTTGACATGTCATAACATATGGGCCATGCCTGTGAAAGTGGAACGAGTGTATATATTAGTGTATTTCTGATGGTACAGGCTACATCTTTTATTTATGATTCTAAATGACAAAGTCAAAGAAAGATCCAACATGGTCCGAAGGATCTACCAGTCACTATGTGCGAACTCTGCACAGCATCATCTATTCATTTCCCGTGCAAATTTTGTAAAGCGTTCCCTCCACTTCCTGTCTGTATCAACCATCTGTTCTTTCCATCATGGCTTGTGGACATCATTGGCACAGTCTGCACAATTCCTAATTACCCTTGAATGGAGTGACTTGTTCAGTCATATCAGAGGACAGTTAAGAGTGACTGTGGGTCTGGAATCACATGGAGGCCAAAATGGATAAGGATGACAGATTGTCTTTCCTAAAGGATTTTATTGAAGCAAATGGGGTTTTACAAAAACTGATGTGATGTCCATGATCACTGGACCCAAAACATTGAGTCTGCTTTGTCTCCACCGATGCTTCTAGAGCAGCTGAGTTTTTCCAGTAATATCTGTTTTTTCCTTGGGATGACTAATCCTGTGACATTAACACAGCATTAACACCCCTTAAGGCTTGGATAAAATGTAACCAGCGAGTCAGAGTTCTCTTCACTTCCCTGTATTAGGGGTTATGTACATTTTGATATTGTAGACAGTGGATGTCTCACCAACTCCCTCTTTCTACCCAATGACGATTCTGGTGTTAGGGTTGTTGTGCTGATTGCTTGAGTATCAAACTGTGGACAGGCTGCCTGTGCATTCCCATCCTTATCCCTCTTCCCCTTCAGCCAGTATGTTTCAATCTCCACATTCCCCTACAAAGAAGCAGAATGTAGAGTTAGAGAGAATACAAAAGAAACAGTAGTAATGTGCCAGTGCACTATCCCAGTCCCAGTCCCAGACCCAGTTTCAGTGCTCACCTCCAAAACCAGCGCTCCTCAAACATTCCAGAAGATTCCCCTGGCCTCGGAAACACCATTAGCCATGCGGCTGATGCAGCTACCACCCCACGCTGAATTGATGATGTCACT
>NC_057746.1:984707-989422 GCF_004010195.1 Chiloscyllium plagiosum
TTCCTTATTTCCCCTTCCCCCACCTCATCCTAGTTTCTAACCTCCAGCAACACTGTCCCCTTGACTTGTCCGTACTTGTCCGATCTGCCCAGCTCCTTTTCCACCTATCCACTCCACCCTCTCCTCCCTGACCTATAACCTTCATCTCATTCCCCACTGACCTATTGTACTCTATGCTACCCTATCCCCACCCCCACCCTCCTCTAGCTTATCTCTCCATGCTTCAGGCTCTCTGCATTTATTCCTGATGAAGGGCTTTTGCCCGAAACGTCGATTTTGCCTGTCCTCGGATGCTGCCTGAATTGCTGTGCTCTTCCAGCACCACTGATCCAGAATCTGGTTTCCAGCATCTGCAGTCATTGTTTTTACCTCAGTCTCAGTGTCTGCCCAGAGCTCTACCTTAGTGTCTGCCCAGAGCTCTGCCTTAGTCTCAGTGTCTGTCCTCATCCCATTGTTCTGTCTCAGTCCCAGCATTTTGTCCAGTGCTCTGTCTCTGTCTCGGTCCTGTGACTAGTGTTACATCTCAGTACCAGTTCTCCGTCACATGTCCTGTCCAAATCTCAGTGCTCTGTCTTGGTTTAAATGCTCTATCCACTGACTCATTCACCCCAATGATCTATCCCATTCTACTCTGTCTCTCAAAGCTCACCAAGAGCATGAGCATTAAAATCCATTAAAGATGCTATAATAAGTAATGTATAGACTGTCTGTATGGTATCAGACACATATATACACACACACACGCCGTGTATTAAGCAAACTGTGTACTACAGCGTCACACACAAAGACTGAGTTTTAGTATTGCACATGCACAAACTGACTGTCTCCACCAACTCCACTACAGGCAGATATCTGACTGTTCAAACACAATTCCTACATGTCCTGACCCACCTCCTTTGCCCCCATCCCATCCTACCCAACCTGTATTAGTCCAGAGCCCCAATGGAGATTGCCATCCTCCTGCTCCCATCCCCTGTGCCCTCCAGTTAAACAAAGGAAACCCACTGATCTCAGATACACTACACAATGTCAAATGGCTCACAGCGCTATCAATTTCTGATTGAAATCTCAGCTGAAACCTATTCAAGTTACCCCACAACTCCCTTGTTGCCTCATGAAACCTAACTTTTAGGGAAGTCTGTGCATTCCAAAATCATATTGTCCAAATACAAAGTTAGCCAGACAGACCTTAGTCAGAAACACAAACTATCCACAATTCCGTCCTTTGTTGACCTTGGAGTTGGTCAGGACTCTACCTTTATTGTTATCGTCCCTCGTCGCTCAAAGATGAATGGACTGTCTATAAGGTGCTCGTAGGTGGCTCCACTCAACTGTATGTGCATCTCCTGAAGGGAGGGTTGGAAATAACAGTGGAAGGTTATATATTTAAATAACAACTAAAACTTCAGAGAATGGGAACAATAATATTGTGCTGTTTCAATGGGAAAACTTTGCAGTATAATTTACAATGACAATATTGAAGCACTGTAACTCACAGTAACAGTCAAAACAGAACACAGAACAGTGTACCATAGGAATAGACCCTTCGACCCTCCAAATCTGTGCTGACCCTGATGCCATTCTAAACTAATCTCATCTGTCTGCATGTGTTCCATTTCTCTCTGTTCTCTTGTCTTTCTAAATGCATCTTAAATGTTGCAATCGTATCTGCTTCTTCCTCTGGCAGCACATTGCAGGCACTATGTAAATAACCTGTCTCGCATATCTCCTTTACTCTTCCACACCTCTCACCTTAAACTTATTTCCTCTGTTATTTGGTATTTCCACTCTGGGAAAAAGACTCCAATTATCATTCTATCCATGCCACTCAATTTTATATACTTCTATCACTTCACCCCTCAGCCTCTGGTGCTCTAGTGAAAACAATCCAAGTTTGTCCAAACTCTCATTATAGCTAATTTACTTCAATGTCAGCAATATCCTTGTCATAGAGTCATAAAGATGTACAGCATGGAAACAGACCCTTCGGTCCAACCCGTCCATGCCGACCAGATATCCCAACCCAATCCAGACCCACCTGCCAGCACACGGCCCATGTCCCTCCAAATCCTTCCTATTCATATACCCATCCAAATGCCTCTTAAATGTTGCAATTGTACCAGCCTCCACCACTTCCTCTGGCAGCTCTTTCCATACACGTACGACCCTGTGCATGAAAATGTTGCCCCTTAGATCCCTTTTATATCTTTCTCCTCTCACCCTAAACCTATGCCTTCTAGTTCTGGACTCCCCCAACCCAGGGAAAAGGCTTTGTCTATTTATCCTATCCATGCCCGTCATAATTTTGTAAACCTCTGTAAGGTTACCCCTCAGCCTCCGATGCTCTAGGAAAACAGCTTCACCCTGTTCAGCCTCTCCCCATAGCTCAAATTCTCCAACCCTGGCAACATCCTTGTAAATCTTTTCTGAACCCTTTCAAGTTTCACAACATCTTTCCGATGGGAAGGAGACCAGAATTGCACACAATATTTCAACAGTGGCCTAACCAATGTCCTGTACAGCCGCAACGTGACCTCCCAATTCCTGGACTCAATACTCTGACCAATAAAAGAAAGCATACCAAATGCCTTCTTCACTATCCTATCTACCTGCAACTCTACTTTTAAGGTGCTATGAACCTGCACTCTAAGGTCTCCTCGTTCAGCAACACTCCCTAGGACCTTACCATTAGGTGTATACGTCCTGCTAAGATTTGCTTTCCCAAAATGCAGTACCTCACATTTACCTGAATTAAACTCCATCTGCCACTTCTCAGCCCATTAGCCCATCTATAGAACATAGAAAAATACAGCGCAGTACAGGCCCTTTGGCCCTCGATGTTGCGCCGATCCAAGCCCACCTAACCTACACTAGCCCACTATCCTCCATATGCCTATCCAATGTCCATTTAAATGCCCATAAAGAGGGAGAGTCCACCACTGCTACTGGCAGGGCATTCCATGAACTCACGACTCGCTGAGTAAAGAATCTACCCCTAACATCTGTCCTATACCTACCACCCCTTAATTTAAAGCTATGCCCCCTCATAATAGCTGACTCCATACGTGGAGAAAGGTTCTCATGGTCAACCCTATCTAAACCCCTAATCATCTGATCAAGATCCTGTTGTAATCTGAGGTAACCTTCTACACTATCCACTACACCTCCAATTTTGGTGTCATCTGCAAATTTACTAACTGTACCTCTTATGCTCGCATCCAAATCATTTATATAAATGACAAAAAGTAGAGAACCCAGCACCGATCCACGTGGCACTCCACTGGTCACAGGCCTCCAGTCTGAAAAAGAATCCTTCACCACTACCCTATGTCTTCTACCTTTGAGCCATTTCTGTATCCAAGTGGCTAGTTCTCCCTGTATTCCATGAGATCTAACCTTGCTAATCAGTGTCCCATGGGGAACCTTGTTGAAACGCCTTACTGAATTCCATATAGATCACATATACTGCTCTGGCCTTATCACATATACTGCTCTTTGTTACTCAATGAAGTTTGTGAGATGATTTCCCACGCACAAAGCCATGTTGACTATCCCTAATCAGTCCTTGACTTTCCAAATACATGTACATCCTGTCCCTCAGGATTCCCTCCAACAACTTGCCCACCACTGACATCAGGCTCACTGGTCTATAGTTCCCTACTGTGGTTCGCTACTTTCTATATCTTTCATATCCTTTTCCCCAGTAAATATTGATGCAAAATATTCATTTAGTATCTCCCCCATTTTCTGTGGCTCCGCACAAAGGCCTTGCTGATCTTTGAGGGGCCCTATTCTCTCCCTAGTTACCCTTTTGTCCCTATTATATTTGTAAAAACTCTTTGGATGCTCCTTAACTCTATTTGCCAAAGCTGTCTCATGTCCCCTTTTTGCCCTCCTCATTTCCTTCTTAAGTATACTCCTACTACTTTTATATTCTAAGGATTCACTCAATCTATCCTGTCTATACCTGACATATGCTTCCTTCTTTTTTTTAACCAAACCCTCAATTTCTTTAGTCATCCAGCATTCCCAATACCTACCAGTCTTTCCTTTCACCCTAACAGGAATATACTTTCTCTGGATTCTCATTGTCTCATTTCTGAAGGCTTCCCATTTTCCAGCCGACCCTTTATCTGCGAATATCTGCCCCCAGTCAGCTTTTGAAAGTTCTTGCCTAATACCGTCAAAATTAGCCTTTCTCCAGTTTAGAACTTCAACTTTTAGATCTGGTCTATCCTTTTCCAACACTATTTAAAATCTAATAGAATTATGGTTGCTGGCCCCAAAGTGCTCCCCCACTGACACTTCAGTCACCTGCTCTGACTTATTTCCCAAGAGTAGGTCAAGTTTTGCACCTTCTCTAGTAACTGAAAAATGTGTTGCTGGAAAAGCGCAGCAGGTCAGGCAGCACCCAAGGAGCAGGAGAATCGACGTTTCGGGCATAAGCCCTTCTTCAGGAATCCTCTCCATCTAAACCCATAACACTGTGGCAGTAAATCTCTTTGCACCCTCTCTCAGCCCTCCATATCCTTCCTTCAGTGTGGTGACCAGAACTGCACACACTATTCCAAATGTGACCTAACTAAAGTCTCATACAACTGCAACATGACTTGCAAGCTTTTATACTCAAACCCCTGACCAATGACTGTATGCTGTATACATTCTTTACCATTTTATCCATTTTTGTTGCCACTTTCAGGGAGCTATGGACTTGC
>NC_057746.1:989922-1000508 GCF_004010195.1 Chiloscyllium plagiosum
GGGCTACAAAGCAACTTATATGAGCAATGGTATAAGATTAGTGTTTGAAGTTCTGGAATAAAAAAAATCTTTGTTTGACTGTGAGCATATCTTATTATTGCTTTGCTATCTAGTGTGACAGAGCTGCTCTTTTAACGGGGTTATGCTGTCCTTAGCTTTTGTTTTTCCAGAGAGGTTATAAGTGACACAGACTCCAAAAAATCTGGGGGTTGAAGGGTTTTAGGGCCAAATTGATAACAGCTAACAGAGATTGCCTCAGGCAGAAGGCATTCAGGTTTGAAAAAGAACACTTGCACAATAAAAGGGGAGTAATCAGTACTCCCTGCTCAGCTTTTCTCTGGTTTGGTTTTTTATAAGCAGTAGTGTGAAGAAAGGCTGCTGGACCCAAAGAAGCAGATCCAAGATGGTACTCTCTCTCTGACTCCTATCCTGTAACAACCTGTGTTTGACATTAAAATAAAAAAAAGTTATAACTACATAAAGGGAATGTGGTTGGTCAGGAGCAATGTTGGCTCATAAAGGCTGAAAGTAGGGATATTATCAATGACTATCGAGAAATAACAGACATGTTGAATAATTACTTTCCCCTGTATTTACAGTAGAAGGGGAGAAATACTTGACAGAAACCCCAAAGAAATTCATGGAGGATCAGAAATAGGGACAGAATAAAATTAACATTAGTAAATAAAACATTGGCAATGACTAAATTAATGGAATTAAAGTAACAAATCCCAGGACCTGACAGTTTCCATCCATGGATGTTAAAGGAAGTACAGAAGCACATTGTAGACTCCCGAACTGTAATCTTTCAGAGTTCCCCAGATATAGGAGTCGACCCTCTAGATTGAAAAATTGCAGACGTTGCTCCGCTTTTTAAGAAGAGCAAAAGATGAACAATAGGAATTACAGCTGTGGTGGAGAAATTGTTGAGTCTATAATCAAGGATGGGATAACTGAACACCTTAAAATTTTCAGTGATTCAGGGACAGCCAGCATGGATTCTGTTATTAAGCAGAGGTTGACCCCCTCTGAGAACTAAAACCGAAACACTGAAAGAGGAGCACCTCACCCTGTAATCTGTAAATGGGGTGTGAAAAGTGATGTAACCTGCTTTTCAGCAACTTCTAGTGGCGGTTAAATAAAATAATCCTTGGCACTTTAAAATAAACAAGTAACAATTTATTTATTCAACATCAAACTATTAACAAACAGAATAAATCCCTCTAACGTCTGACTATTCTCGAATAAAGCAAGATTCTAATGGTATGTTGTGTGTGAGCATGTATGAGAGTGTTTAATGTAGTGGGTTCACTTGTAATATGACATGAACCCCAGGTCCTAATTGAGTTGGGAAACACTTCAGCGGTCAGGGGCATTTGGCCTCGGATCATCGAGTGACCATCATCCAAGGTAGGCTTTGGGATAAGCAACAATGCAGGGTGGTTGAGCAGAGGCTGGTAGCCAAGTTCGATATCCATGAGAATGGCCTCAACCTGGACCTGGCATTCATGTCACACTATAGGTGACCCACTACACTATACACTCTCACACATACACTCACACACAAGCACACATACACATATACTCTTACATACTCTCACACTCACGCAGACCCTGTCTCATATACACGCTCTCTCTAAGACACACACACACGCACATATACTCAGAACTTTCACACCTACGCACACACCCTCTCACAGGCTTATAAAGTACTCTGTCAAACTCATGCACACACTCTACCAAAGATGCAAATATGCACAGAGATGCACACGCATACTCACTTTCTCTCCTCCCCCCTTCCCCAACACACACACTCTGTCAAATTCATGCAGACACTCTACCAAAGATGCACATATGCACAGAGATGCACACGCATACTCACTCTCTCTCCTCCCCCCTTCCCCAACACACACACAACTCCATTACATCATGAAATCCATAGCTCATTAATCTAGAGTCACACATTTTGTGCTAATTCTATTAAATGTAACATTGAACATAACCATTACATCTTAAATAAACATTTTTCTTTTAAACTCGTAATAAAGCACTTACAATAATATGTTCATGATCAGCAACATGTATAATCTGTAAGTTAAATGCTTGTAACACAAGACTCCAACAAAATTATCTGCTGTTCTTCTAAATCTTTTCAGAAATGTCAAAGCATTGTGATTGGTATACACCATCATCTCTGATGATTTGTTTGCAACGTGAACATTAAAATGTTGTAAGGCCATTACCACACTCAATAAGTTTTTTTCAATTTTTGAATATAATTTTCCGTTGGACATTGACTTTCTTTTAAAAATAACTGATTGGCCTTTCAATTCCTTAATCATCTTCTTGTAACAACACATTTCCAACACTTACATCGCTGTGTCAATGGCAACTTTTAATAGATTCAAAAATTTGGCATGGCTAAAACTGGTGCAGTGGTTAACACTGCTTTTAAATTCTCAAATGCCTCCTGGCATTGTTTTGTCCACCAAGAGTTCATTTTCTTTTTTAACAAATCGGTCAATGATACCACCATGCTACTACAGTTTGGTGCGAATTTGCTGTAGAATGCACTCAATCCTAAAAATCTTAGCACTTCCTTCTTTAATTATAGTCTTAGAAATTCCTCAATGGCCTTTATCTTCACATTCCTCGATGTCATCCATATATATCCAATGATGTCTGATCCGAATGTCACTTCCACTTTTGCAAATGCTCCACATGATTGTTCCATGAATGGCTAAAGATCACTAAGTCACCTATGTAGATGGCACAAATAGTCAATCCTCCCGTAACTCTGTTCATAAGCCTTTGAAACGTAGCTGGTGCATCTTTCATTCCAACAGACATTACTTTAAATTGATATAGCTCATTTGGGGTTACAAAAGCAGAAGCTTCTGTTGCTCTCTCTGACAAAGGTACTTGCCAGTAACTGCAAAGTAAGTTCAACTTTGTGATGTAAATGGCTTGTTCCACATTTTCCACACAATTCTCCAGCCTTGAATTGAGTATGAGTCAGGTTTAGTCACAATGTTGACCTTCTGATAATCTATGCAGAATCATTAAGTACCATCAGGTTTGGAAACCAACACGATCGGCAAACTACACTCATTTTGACTTATCTCTACGATGTCTTCTTGGACCATCACTTCTACTTCTCAACCTGTGCTGCTTTAAGAGGATTGAGCCTGTAAGTGTGTTGTTTTATCAGAACAGCATGCCCTATATAACCTTATGTACTAAGACATTAGTCCTCCCCATTCTATTTCTACATGGGTCCTCATAGCACTGTCTTTCAATTCAGCTGTTTGTTCCTGGGACACATAGCTCGCTATACTATCTCATTCCTTCAGATAATAGCATTCTGGAATTCAGGGCAAAGCCCATATCTGCGGAATCATTTTCCGTGCATTCAGTTATCTGCGGCTCGAACACACTACAAAGAAAACCAGGGACCAAGGGCTGCCAGGAAGCTAAGCTTCCTATTTAAATGAATGGGTTCACTCCTGTCCTCGGTTTCAGTCTCTTGTACTAGGTCCTGGAATTTATATCCCTGTGGATATTTTCCAAGTAGGCTTGATAATATAAATACGTTATTATCTCATTTTTTTGTTGTAACTCCATTAATCTTTCTGAACTAAACACCTCTGCCTGATCCTCTACCTGCTTAGGTGTTTCCTTTACCATGGTAACAAACAGAGTGTCTGGACCTCAACTCCTTCATCTTTCTCTTTTGTTTTCCCTTCTTATTTTAAGTTACGGCTGTAGCATATTGTCACCACACAGTCTGGAAAAATGCCAAGGCATTTAACTTTTCAGTCCTTAGTTCCCTAGTTTTGTCTTGGCCTCTCCACTACAATGGGCACTGTGATCCAGCTATACCGTTTCCAAGAATAAACTGTATTCCTTGAACAGCCAATTTTCCATCACTCCCACTTATCACTTTCACAATCTTGATTGGACTTTCTAGCCTTACCTTACAGGGGAACACTACTCCTCTCTCCATTTATTCCACATATTACCACTCTCTCGGACAATATTTCCAAAGGAGTGCAAATGTTTTCATCTTTTTACAGACTCCTGAACCTCTCAATATTTTAACTTCTTTATCTACTCCCCTGTTCTACCTGAGTATACCTTACTCACACAGGTGAAGGCTTTCAAAAGTTCGGGGGGGCCATCTTCCTTTCCAGCCCATGATTAGGCTGTGCACTCTCCTGCAGATCCTCAACTTATCTTGGGATTACCTTCACTACTTTAACTAACACCACTGATTTAGCCTCTTTTACTACACTTTTTATCCCAGTGCCTTTCTTAAAGCACCAGCACTGTGGCTTTGTGTGTTGTGCTCTATTGCAGTAAAAACATCTGAGGCCTTTCACTTCCTTTTCACCCTCTTGGGTTTCTTTTTTTACATGTGGTAAACTGTTCTCAGTGTGATCTACTTTTTGTTTATCATTGAAGGATCTTCCTCTTTCTCAATTTCTATCCCTCATGGAATGAAACGGTTGTTGGAAGCTCGATTTCGATTATGCACTAATGCGTATTCATCTGCCTTCTCTGCAGCTCTTCTCACTGTTTTGGCTTTCTGTTCCTCAACCTGAGTTTGCATCACTTCCAGGAGTATAAATTCCTTCAGCTGAATAATACTTCTAAAAGCCTCATATGTCTTTTCTATCTTTAGTGCTCTCACCCATCTATTGAAGTTGCTCTGTTTAAACTTTTCAAACTCAATATAAGTCTGACCTGGTTCCTTGCTTATATTTCTGAGTTATTGTCTATATGCTTCTGGTACCAATCCATGGGTATTCAAAATAGCCTGTTTTGCTTCTTCATAACCTCTTGACGCCTCATCTGAAAGCACTGTTAACACCTCACTAGTCCAAACCCAAAATGTGGACTCTCCTGCTCCTCTGATGCTAACTAACCTGCTGCACCTTTTCCAGCACCACACTTTATTAACTCTGACTTTTCAGCATATGCAATCCTCACTATCTCCACTTCACTAGCCGAGACTACCAACTTGGTCTGAATTATTACCTGCAGTCTCTTACCAGTCCATCTGTATAGCCAATTTCTCGAAGTAAATAAAAAAGGCTTCTACATCTTTTTCATTGAATTTTGGTAATGGTTGGGCATGTTTGTAACTATATCTCCAACAGGCAATTGACTATGATGAGTTTTCTCATCATCACTTCTATCTTGTTGTACTTTTACTTCTGTCATTTGAAATCTTTTTGCTTCAAGTTCCAAGTTCATCCTTTCCACGTGAACATTCTTTCTCTTTCTTTATATTCTGCCATGGTTATCCTTTCTTTTTCCCCAAATTCCAGCCTTTTAAGTTCACTTTCTAACTCAGCTTAGTTCATTTGTAACTTATTTTTTGCTAACTCCACTGATTTTTTGCTAACTCCACTGCAGTTGACTGCTTCTCTGGTATACATGAATGCTTGGCTAACTCCATTACAATTTCAGCTTTCTTATCATCCCTAGTTAAACACAATTTTAGCCTGTTTGGTAATTCTAAAGGAGTCACTTTTTTTCTGTCTTCCTAAACTTCTTGGCAAATTCGGGGAGCATCTTCGACCCCCAGAACCTCTTTAGCAACCTTATCAGCCGTTTCCCCACTTTTGATTTAACTAACAATATGCAACTGAAATTAAACAGATTTTCCACTTCTGGCTTAAGTATTATTTGCAGATCAAGACGACTAGTACCCAAGTCCGTTTAAATCGGCTAGGATCTTTCGTTCCCTAAATCTGTCCAAATCCCAGACGAGCCCATAATCTGTTACAAAAATTGATCCCCCTCTCTGAGAAACTAAAACCAAAATACCCAAAGAGGAACACTTCATCCTATAATCTGTAAAAGGAGTGAGAAAAGTGATATAAACTGCTTTTCAGAAACATCTAGTGGTTAAATAAATTAAATCCCTGGCACTCACTTTAAAATAAACAAGTAATAGTTTATTTATCCAACGTAGAATCATACAGATGTACAGCCGTTCGGTACAACTTATCCATGCCGATCAAATAACCCAAACCCAATCTAGTCCCACCTACCAGCACCTGGTCCAGATCCCTCCAAACCCTTCCTATTCATATATCTATCCGGATGCCTTTTAAATATTTCAATTGTACCAGCCTCCATCACTTTCTCTGGCAGCTCATTCCATTCACGTACCACCCTCTGCGTAAAAATGTTGCCCCTTAGGTCCCTTTTATATTTTTCCCCTCTCACCCTAAACCTATGCCCTCTGATGCTGGACTCCCCCACCCCAGGGAAAAGACTTTATCTATTTATCCTATCCATGCTCCTCATGATTTTCTAAACCTCTATAACGTCATCCCTAGCCTCTGATGCTCCAGGGAAAACAGCCCTAGCCTATTCAACCTCTTCCTGTAGCTCAAATTCTCAAACACTGGTAACATCCTTGTAAATCTTTTCTGAACCCTTTCAAGTTTCACAACATCGTTCCGATAGGAAGGAGATCAGAATTAAATTCGATATTCCAACAGTTGCCTAACCAATGTCCCGTACAGCTGTAACATGACCTCCCAACTCCTATACTCTATATTCTGACTAATAAAGGAAACCACACCAAATGCCTTCTTCACTATACTATACCTGCAACTCCACTTTCAAGGAGCTAAGAATCTGTACTTCCAAGGACTCTTTGTTCAGCAACACTCCCGAGGACCTTACCATTAAGTGTATAAGTCCTGCTAAGATTTGCTTTCCCAAAATACAGCACATCATATTTATCTAAATTAAACTCCATCTGCCACTTCTCAGCCCATTGGCCCAATAACTAAACAATTAACGAACAGAATAAATCCCTTCTAACTACTAACTATTCCCAAATAAAACAAGATTTTAATGGTATGCTGTTCTAGTAAATACAAGTCCCAGTTATGTAAAAAAAAAGTCCCTTGAAATTACAGCCAAATTACAGGTCTTCTGGAATGTCTTATGCCATCTTTGTTGATTCTTTGTTCAGGAATGCCTTCTCCGTCAAATCTTCTGTCAGGAATATTAACTAGTTGTGCCATTGGTACTGTTTTTATTGAGATGGCACTTTCTCTAAGACATAGATGAAGTGCAAAAGCCAGCAATTCTCTCGTGAGCTGAGGCTGTTAGCTGTCGCAGATAGCAGTCAGCGTTGCTGTCTTTGTCCAACTGCCCCTTCTTTTATATCCTTGATGACATATCAATTTTCTTACAATAGCATTGTTGTCAAAACCATCTGACCTAAATTTAATATCTAAGTATCTGGTTCAAACCAATTGGCTAAATTCAAAATCCTATTGTATTGGTTAAATAAAAACTGCTGTTTGACCTGCCAACTGTATGGCCTTTTGATATAAATATTTCAATCTGGGTCCTCTCTGTATACTTGCAAACTTTCAAGCTGCTGCTCACAGACATCCATTTTAAATCTCTTAGCACAGGAAAAGCACATGATCTTTTAAAGGGGCCACACGATGTTTCCCCCTCTGAGCATTTTACAAACATCAAATTCTAACTTCCTAGTTCCGAAGTACTCTACCCAACATTACAACAATTCATACTGGATGAATGAGCAAAATGGTGGCAAATGGAGTAAAATGTAGTGCTCATTTTAAAACAAAAACGGATAGATCACTGTACTTTTTTGATGGTATGAAGTTAAATATAATAGATTTTCCCAGACTTGGGAGTTCAGGTGTATAGATCATTAAAATGTCACAACAAGTACAGATAATAATCAATAAAGCTGATGGAATGCTGGCCATAATATATATAGGGGTATAAGAATCTGTTAGGACTGTGACACGAGGAATATGCTGATAATCAAATTCCACGACTCCATCCTTACTATAAATGTTTTGATCCAGTCATTGAAATGGTCATCTTTAATGGACCCAAAATAATTAATCTTTTAGGAACAAAACATATTCTTAAAGAAAATGGCAAACAATGATTCACACATAAGCTATGACCTGAAAGTAAAACTATGTTGCTTTAATCCAAGAGATAACCAAAATCATATGATACAAAAAGAGATGTAGAGATAGTGAGTTTTTGTTTTAAATGGGCAAATGTGAAACACATCATTTGTTGATTAAGGGTCTGGAAACAAAGGACTGTGTTTGTAATTCCTCACATCCACTGGATTTCCTGTCAATAACCATATTTCTCATAGCTGAAGATTGATGGTAGATGTCCAGTTCTGATTCCAAATAACTTAGATTTGAGTCTTTAGGACATAATCAAAGTCCAGCTTTCAGATTTTATCAGGTAAGCATAGATACTTTGTCAGATTCTCAAGAACTTCTGTTGAAAACCGGATTTCAGGATAGAGTCTTGCAGCTTCTGGGATGTTGGGATGTCTTCTTTACTGAATCCTGTATTTGTAGAACAGTCCAGAAAGTCCAACAGAGGCCTCTCGTCCTCCGAAAACCAAAGTTTCCAGTGATTGAGGCAATAAACTCTATCTCTTTGAAAGCCCTGCCTGGCTACTTTTCCAAAGTCACTTGATTGCCAATAAACAGCAGAAAAATAAAGCACACAATAAATTGCTGGTTTCATATCTAAGAAATCTCTTGGTGAAATCTCTTTTAATCAACAAAATCCTCCAGTTTTCTTTCTTCAATAGTTCTTACACATAAATAAGTATTCTTGAGAGCTCTGACAGATAATTATCACAACTTATTATTACATTTAAACATTATATTCATCAGGCACAAGTGTTTGAGCAAATATTAGGCTACTAGATTACAACAAATGTGGCTGTTTATAATACAGTATCGTGCTTCAAGTGATCTGAGGTAAAATGGATTATGAGATCTTTATACCCTCAGGACACAAGTTACACAAAAGTGGTGATGGCATGAAAGTGATGGCATGAAAGTATCTCCTAAAGGTATACTGACACAATGGTTATCATTGAGTCATAGAGTATTTACAATATGGAAACAGACCCTTCAGGCCCGCATGTTCATACACGTCAAAATCCATTTATTCTAAAACCTCTTTCCAGCACTTGGCCCATAACCTGGATTTTGTGGCATTTCAAGTGTTCATCTACATAATGATTAAACATCTTGAGGGTCTTTACTACCCTTTCGATATAAGTTCCAGGTACCCACCACCCTTTGGGTGAATAACATTTTCCTCAAATCCCCTCTAAAGCTCCTGCCTCTTAAACTTGTGTCCCCTGGATATTGGCTGTTCTACTAAGGGGAAATGTGTCCCCTTAACTACACTGTCTATGCCCCCTCAGAATTTTGTACATCACAGTCTTCTTGCTCTAATGAATTTAACTCTAGAATATATAGCTTCTCTTCATAGCAGAATACTGTGGCCCAGGCAAAGTCCTGGTGAATATCTTCTTCAAGGTATCAATTTTTTAGAAGATTTGTAGCTCAGGTTGATGATAAGTATGCAAGGTATAACACAACAGAATGTAAATACATTGGAAACAGTTCACAGGACTTTTACAAGTCTAAACTTTGGATTATAGAATCCCCACAGTGTGGAAACAGGCCATTCAGCCCAACAAGTTCATACTAACAGTTTGAAGGGCATCTCCCTACCCTATCACTGTAGCCCTACATTTCCCATGGCTAATACACCCAACCTATACATCCCTAAACATTATGGATAATTTAGCATGGCCAATCAACGTAAATTGCACATTTTTGGACTGTGGGAGCACCAGATGGAAACCCACGCAGACATGGGAAGAATGTATAAATGCCACACAGACAATTGCCTGCGGCTGGAATCAAACCCAGGTCCCTAGTGCTGTGAGGCAGCAGGGCTAACCACTGAGTCACCGTGCTGCCTTGAACTTCGGGGTAAAGTTTGGACAAACTAATCTTCTGTCCACTGAATTTAGAAGAGTAAGAGGTGACTGAGGGAGTAGAAGGAGGCCCTTTGAGACTGCTCCACTAATCAATATGATCAAAACTGGACCTTTGTCTCACTGTCATATTCCTGCTTTATCGCTAAACCCATTTAAACTCATTTAATATACATAAAACTCATTTAATATACATAAAAAAACCTTCTTGAACATACTCAGTGACCTTGCCTCCACAGTCTTTGGTAGTAGAGAATTTCATAGGTTAACTAGAACCTGATTGAAGAAATATTTCCTAACCTCAGTTTTAAATGGTCTACCCCAAATCCTGAGATTATGTCCCTTGGATCTAGACTCCCCTCGTCAGGATAAACAGAGACCTTGCATCTGGTCTACCGAGCCTGAGAATTTTATGCATTTCAATCAGATCCCCTATCAAGATTCCAAACTCAGTGAATGCAGGAGAAAGTGAGGTCTGCAGATGCTGGAGATCAGAGATGGAAATGTGTTGCTGGAAAAGCGCAGCAGGTCAGGCAGCATCTAGGGAACAGGAGAATCGACGTTTCGGGCATTAGCCCTTCTTCAGGAATGAGGAAAGTTGGTCCAGCAGGCTAAGATAAAAGATAGGGAGGATCTTTTATCTTAGCCTGCTGGACCAACATTCCTCATTCCTGAAGAAGGGCTAATGCCCGAAACGTCGATTCTCCCGTTCCCTCGATGCTGCCTGACCTGCTGCGCT
>NC_057746.1:1000517-1001542 GCF_004010195.1 Chiloscyllium plagiosum
CCTCCCCCCTATCTTTTATCTTAGCCTGCTGGACCAACTTTCCTCATTCCTGAAGAAGGGCTAATGCCCGAAACGTCGATTCTCCTGTTCCCTAGATGCTGCCTGACCTGCTGCGCTTTTCCAGCAACACATTTCCATCAGTGAATACAGGCCCAGTTGAGCCAATCTTTTCTCATATAACCATCCTGCTATCATTAGTATCAGCCTAGTGTGCCCTCGTTTCACTTCCTTTATGGCAAGTATATCCTCTCTCAGATAGGAGACCAAAACTGCACATAATACTCTCGGTACAGTCTCATTAAAGCCCTATATAACTGGAATAAGACAGTCCTGCTTCTGAAGTTAAATCATCTTACAATAAATAAAGACCAAAAACTATTTGCATTATTCTGGGTAATCCAAGATGGAGGTCGAGAAAAATGTTTGGCTGTAAGAGCTACTCCATTTTTTGAGGTATTTTACATGTTGGAGGTGATTTCCTTGAATTCCAGGAGCAGCAATTACTGTTTTATATGCTGTTGCATTGTTTTGGAACTTTGGGAAAAAAAAAGTCAAAACAACAGCAGTTTTAAAAGGGAGAAGAGCAGACAAAGGAAGCACTGTCCTGGTGAGGACAGTGCAGGAGAGAGAGAGAGAGAACCTGCACAGTTACCGCCTATGCTGTTTGAATTCGTGTATCGCTGGACATCTGGGAAAATTAACAAACAGTGAAATTCACAACTAATCTTGGAGGAACTGTTGGGCGAAGTTCACAGCACAGAATCAGATAAGTTAATTGTTGTTTTAAGTCTGTCCAAGAGAAAGGCTGCAGTAGTGATGATAGTGAATTCTTTCTTGATTATATGTTTTTGGAGATACGTCTCTTGATTAAACATAAAATATAAGCCATAGCTATTAAGTTAACCTGGGGCAGTGTTTGTAGAGGAATAAGACGGTGTTATTTTCTGGGTCTGTAGATTGTGAAGGAGCAAAAATGACCTTTGCAGTGATATGTACTTCTTGTCAGATATGGGAGTTTAAAGAGA
>NC_057746.1:1005094-1009266 GCF_004010195.1 Chiloscyllium plagiosum
TTTTCCCTGGGGTCCGGGAGTCCAGAACTAGAGGGCATAGGTTTAGGGTGAGAGGGGAAAGATATAAAAGAGACCTAAGGGACAACCTTTTCATGCAGATGGTAGTACGTGTATGGAATGAGCTGCCGGAGGATGTGGTGGAGGCTGGTACAATTGCAACATTTAAGAGGCACTTGGATGGGTATATGAATAGGAAGGGTTTGAAGGGATATGGGTCAGGTGATGGCAGGTGGGACTAGATTGTGTTGGGATATCTGGTCAGCATGGACGGGTTGGATCGAAGGGTCTGTTTCCATGCTGTACATCTCTGTGACTCTATTTGCCTGTTACTTTCATTGACAACTGAACAAAGATACCCAGATCTCTTTGTATAGCCATACTTCCTGATATATCACCATTTAAATAATACACTGACTTTCTGGTTTTCACACCAAAGTTTTCACACCTTAAACATATCCATGTTATACTGCACTCAGTCAACTTGTCTGGATTCTTCTGATGCCTCGTTGCATCCTCCTACCAATACACTATCCTATCCAATTTTATGTTGTCAGCAAACTTGGAAAAATTGCATTTGGTTCCCTAATCCAAGTAGTTTATTTGACCTGATTGAAACCGAAAGGATCCTGAGCGATCTTAGCAGATTGGATGTGGAGAGGATGTTTCACATGTCTCGCATGTTTCCTGATAAAGTGTGTGCGTTTAATGGATGCTGGGCATCAATGATTGACATCTGCTGCCTTGGTAGGTAAGTGCGTGCTCCCGATCGAGTCCTGGTGTTAGATTCTTTTCCGGAGATTCTTACACAATTGATGCAACTGCAAAACATCAACTTCTGTGAACAAGCAAAATTTTATTAAGCACAGTACAGTACAAGCTTTCTGGAGGAACATTTAACACACATCGCGCAAGGCTTGCAGGGTTGTGGCAAACGTTTTCCGAACAAAGTAAACATCCTTCCTTTATCCAAAATCTTTACATCACAGGCAGTAATGCCCACAAGACAATCTCCAGCCATCCCCCCCACCCAGTCACATGCCACTCAAGACACAATTCAGTGACCATATCATCTCCAGAAACAATGCAATGCAAATCATCCCCTAAACGGTCAAATATGTTTGCAAATCATTTTCTGTAACTATAGGTGAGTAGTCAAATTCCAACTGTAATGTTCTTATTGATTTCTGAATAGGGGATGAAAATGTGAATAGCTTTGAATGGCAACGAAATGGCCATGTAAATGGCTCTGAATAATAGGATATTTCTTACAATCTCTCTCTGTAAGTCAAACGTATCCCACCCTAGCCTCAGGACATCAAATTTCCTGCAGGTCAGCACAGCAAGTTAACTCTTTAATATCACACTGGGTCCGAGTCAGGGTTGCGGCCTCTCCGGGAGGTCTTGAAGTTGATTCTGTCAAACCTCCACGTTGTACAGTTTCTTTCAGGTCAGTTGTCATTCCTGGACTGGGTGGGCCTCCTCAGGCTCAGGGCAGGCTTCACTGGAGTCAGGTTACTGCTAGATTAGGTATTGTTCCTGAAGTGGTCAGGCTTCAGTTTTAGATATCCCTGAGGTCAAGAAGGTTCGTAGAATCTTTATACACAAGTAGATTTAAGAGAACATGCTTACTAACTTTTACACATTTAACATTGACTAAAAGAGAAGAATGATCGGAACAGTCACCACTCGTCGCCGCCATCTTGGATCCTCTTGATTGATTGATCCCTACCCCACTCTGATTGGTCAGTCTTTGCCCCACTCTGATTGGTTAGTCTCTGCCCCACTCTGATTGGTTAGCCCCTGCTCAGTTCCGATTTGCCAATCTCTGCCCCACTCTAATTGGTCAGCCCCTGCCCCGTTCTGATTGGTCAGCCCCTGCCCCGTTCTGATTGGTCAGCCCCTGCCCTGTTCTGATTGGTCTCCTACACCCCATTTAACGGGCGCCCACTCGTTCGTTCCGGATTTCTGGTTGTTACTGTTTACGGGAATGGATCTGTACAGAGTGTGTGACCCCCGCTCCCTGTGGATCCGGATCCCCCTCCTCATCGGGACATTTATCCTCCTCAATGGAGGGAGAGACAGCGGAGCTGGTGAGTGACCCCCGGAGACAGCGGGTTTGGTAATTCCCGGAGGGAGGGAAATCCAGCCTCCAGACCGTGTTGTTAAATACTGTTTGTGATCTTTCTCAGGGGCTCACTCCACTAATTTCATTGACGGATGTAGGTTTAATATCTCTGGGGCCTGGACCTTTACTCAGCAGTACGTTTATGATAAAGAACTGATCGCGTACTATGACTTTGATCAGAAGATATACATCGCTGTGAAAGACTGGATGAAGGGGAATGTGGCCCGATGGAATAAAGAGGAAGCGGCTGGAACATACCAGGAAGGGATCCGAGTGTGTGAGAACAATGTTCCGATCTACAGCAAAGTGGTGTCCCGGAAAGGTAAGGGGCTTATTGGCGAAGAGATGTCAGTGATCCGGGACAGCATATGCCTCTTTCCCCCTGTAACGGGAGCTCTCAATCCCTCCCTACTCACAGTACTCACTTACTTATTCCCATTTGTAACGATGGGATTCACAAACAATGTAAACCACTTAAAAGGAATAGTGCTGTCCTTGAGGAAATGGTGGACCCGTTGATTATTTACTTGATCTTACTCTTAGCAAAGGAAAATGGATTTTTTGTTCATCCGATGTTTCTGTGCTATCTCATATTTCAGTGTCATTAGTAACTGAAAACCTATCAATTTCTACCTTGAACACACTTGATGACTGAGCTTTTATAATCTCTTTTGTCATAAGTTGGAAATGTCTTTGCGCCTGTACTAACATTCATTCGTAGTAAATGCTGACACTATGATTATCTTAATTGCTTGCTATATGCCAGCTATCCTTGAGAGCAAGGACACGAAACCACTTTGGATATCAATTTTGTTTTCAATCTCTGATCATTTTTTAAAAATGCTATACACCTTTTTTCTCCTGTGAAATTATCCACTAGCCTACATTACATTTCATCTACCATGCTTGCCTTGAGGCCTCTTTGCATCCACCTTGTTGCTTGTTCCCACCAGATTGTGTAGTCTAAAAAAATTTTCTTTTTTGGCATTTTAGACATGTTATGGTAAACATCTCTGAAGTGGGATTTGAGCTCAAGTCTTTCTCCTGAAGTAGAGATGCTACCATTGGCTCAAGAGCAGTGTTTGCAAACTGGGAAATATTGAATGATGTCTATGTCCAAATCATTTGTGAATAGCTGGAGCCTAAGCACTGATCATTACAGTATCCCTCTAGTCACAGCCTGCTGATGTTAGAATGACTCGTTTATTCCTACACTCTCTATATTTTCTGCCTGTTAACTAGTCTTCAATCTTTGCTAGTATATTATACCCTGGATTTGGATGGATGTGGCTTATGCCCGAAACGTCGATTCTCCTGTTCCTTGGATGCTGCCTGACCTGCTGCGCTTTTCCAGCAACACATTTTCAGCTTTGGATGGATGTGGCCATGGGCACTCAGTTGAGCCCCAGCTATACCTGCTATGTTGGCTATGTTGAACAGTCTCTCTTTAGTACCTACACAGACACTGTGCCCCTACTCTTCTGCTGCTGTATTGATGACAGCATCAGTGCTGTATCCTGCACCCAAGCTGAACTGGAGCAGTTCAATGACTTTGCCAACAGCTTCCTCAAATTCACTTGGTCTATTTCAGACTAATCCCTCCCCTTTTTTCTTGCGTCTTCTTTTCCATCTCTGGTGACAGTCTATGGACAGATGTTTATTGTAAACCCACAGACTCCCATTACTACCTGGACTACACCTCCTCCTGACAGTATCCTGAAAGAATTCCATCCCATTTTCCCAATTCCTCTGTATTTGCTCAGACGAGGCGACATTACATTCCCAAGCATCCCAGATGTCTACATGTTTTGAATAACATGCTTTTCCCCTCTGTCATCCAGACAGCCTCCCCTGCACCTCCATTCCCTGCTCTAAATCCCCCTTGTCCTCACCTATCACCCCACCAGTTTCTGCATCCAATGTATCATCCTTAAACATTTCTACCAACTCCAATTAGACCCCATCACCAAGAACATGTTCCTCTCCCCACCTCTCTCCATTTCCACAAGGACTGTTCCCTTTGCGAATCTTGGTTCCTGCCACTTAA
>NC_057746.1:1010177-1012145 GCF_004010195.1 Chiloscyllium plagiosum
ATTGGGGAGACAGGCCGCCTACTTGCGGAACATTTCAGAGAACACCTCTGGGACACCCGCACCAACCAACCCAACCGCCCCGTGGCTGAACACTTTAACTCCCCCTCCCACTCCAGCCTATCACCTTCACCTTAACCTCCTTTCACCTATCACATTCCCAACGTCCCTTTCCCCCAAGTCCCTCCTCCCTACCTTTTATCTTAGCCTGCTTGGCACACCTTCCTCATTCCTGAAGAAGGGCTTACGCCCGAAACGTCAATTCTCCTGCTCCTTGGATGCTGCCTGACCTGCTGCGCTTTTCCAGCAACACATTTTTCAGCTCAGATCTCCAGCAACTGCAGTCCTCACTTTCTCCCTGTACATCAGTGAAACCAAATGTAAACTCAAGGCTCATTTTGCCAATGGGCTGACCTGACCTCCCAGTCACTGCCCATTTTAATTTCCCTTCCCACTTCCCCTCCGACATGACATCCTCTGCCTCCTCCATTGCTACAGTGGATTGGACCACAATTTGGAGGAACAATACCTCATCTTCTACCTGGGCAGCCTACAACCTGGACGACTCAACATGGAGTTGTCTGATTTCAAATAACCTCTCTTCCCATCCCTGACTCCTTTCTAGCCCATCCCAATCTCTTCCATTCATCTGACTGACCCTTCCTTCCAGCTCCCAAACGTACATGAAACATTGACTTCTCCACCTCCGCTGTCTGGCTTGCTGTGTTTTACCAGCCTCCTGCTTGTCTACCGTGTCTCCCTCCTTTAACAGTGAGACTACATTTACAATCTTTTCATTTGCAGTTACCACTACACAATTAACTTGTTGAAAGATGATCACTGACCAACTTGTCTTGGAAATATATCGCTGTTCCTTTACTGTCTCTGTCAAAATCCTAGAATTCCCTTCCTAATGGCATTGTGGGTCAACCCACAGGAAGTGGACTTCAGTGGTCAAGAAGGCAACTCACCGTGCAACTAGGGATGCACAATAAAGGCTGGCCAGCCAGTGATGCCCACGTCCCACAAAATGAATACATTTTTAAACTATTGTATCCTCTGGCTCTATAACCATCTTTCTTCACCTAGGATTAAGGTCATTGGATCTTGGAGATTTCCAATGTAATTTTGTTGTTTTCGGATCTTAATTATTTCAGAAAATTTATCTTCCTCTGAAGACAGACAAGTACTTTGTGTGACATTTCTCTATTTCCTGTTAAATTTCCTGTACGTCTATAGTGAATCCACATTTTTGTTCTTTACAAACCTACTGACGTTTCTATTGTATATTTTTGTTCTCGCTATTTTGCATTCACATTTTATTCTTTATCAATTTCTTCACCCTCCCTATGCTGAATTCTAACATTGTCCAATCCTCAGATTTGCAGTTTACTTGGCAACTTCATAAATTTTCCACTTTGTAATACTATTTTCAACTTCCCTTATTAGCAATGGCTCTTTACCTGGGTAATTCGGGCAGACAAATGCTTTTCGCAAACCCAGCATTATACTTTAGCCATATTTATCTACTATCAGATATTTTAATGTATTTTCCAATTTATCATATCTGACTTCCTCTATCTCCAGCTGAAAATGTGTCACTGGAAAAGTGCAGCAGGTCAGGCAGCATCCAAGGAGCAGGGGAATCTACGTTTCGGGCATGAGCCCTTCAGGAATGAGGAAAGTGTGCCAAGCGGGCTAAGATAAAAGGTAGGGAGGAGGGACTTGGGGGAGGGGCGTTGGAAATGCGATTGGTGGAAGGAGGTTAAGGTGAGGGTGATAGGCCAGAGTGAGGGTGGGCGCGGAGAGGTCAGGAAGAAGATTGCACGTTAGGAAGGTGGTGCTGAGTTTGAGGGTTGGGAATGAGACAAGATGGGGTGAGGGGAAGTGAGGAAGCTGGAGAAATCTGAGTTCATCACTTGTGGTTGGAGGGTTCCAAGACGGAAGATGAGGCGCTCTTCCTCCAGCCGT
>NC_057746.1:1012770-1037994 GCF_004010195.1 Chiloscyllium plagiosum
GCCTGCTTGGCACACTTTCCTCATTCCTGAAGAAGGGCTCATGCCCGAAACGTCGATTCTCCTGCTCCTTGGATGCTGCCTGACCTGCTGGGCTTTTCCAGCAACACATATTTTCAGCTCTGATCTCCAGCATCTACAGTCCTCACTTTTTCTCCTTCCTCTATCTCCATAATTGTCCTTATTTAGATTTAAGATCTTAATTTCAGATTCCACTAACATTTTTACAAGTTTAGTGAAAGATTGTATGGCCACTATTCTCAAGTCTTTTACAAGATGATTACTAGGCATTTCTCATTGCATAATACTAAATCTAAAATAGTGAGTGCCTTGTATTTCATGTGTTAAATGCTGGATTAGAAAGTATGTCCCAATTTACTGGAGCTAAATAGGTGTCAGCATAAAATTCATTGAGTCACGTGAATGATGAAACTGGCAAATGTACTGCAATGCCTCCAAATGAAGATCTAAGTAGGAAATGTGTTCCAAATGGTGCAAAGGTGGATATAGGAGATAGTGGGGTTGGTAAGTGAGAGGGGACAGATCCAAAGACACATCACTGATTTTGGAACTTTTGATAGCTTAATGGAATGCTGGTCTCTTGCATTATCTTGGAGGAATAATCACTTCCTTCGCAATTGTCAAAATTTTGGAACACCTTTCAAAGGATACCAGCGCTGGAGATGCTACCTTTAACAGACATCCACATCCAGTTGTGAGCGGAGGTAAGATTAAAGTACTGAGCAATCCTCAGCACCACACTTGAATGCTTACTCTCTTTGGAGAGAGTGCAGTACACAGAACTTCGTTTTGTGCTTAAGACTTAACAGTAATTAATTTTTTAAAATTTTTTAAAAATATAGCTGAAATAGTGATTTAATTGAATTAAGGTGTTACGGTAATGGTCTATTTTTGCTAGTTGGAGTTTAGGACTAGGGACTATTTTTAAGAAAAACTAGTTTTTCAAGAGTAAAAGTCTGGAAACATTTCTATGTAAGTGACAACTTGGAACTAATTTAACAGAATATAAAACATAGAACAGCACAGTACAGGTCCTTGCTTCTTTGTGCTGACCTTTTTATACTACTGTAAGATCAAACTAACCTAAATACCCTTCAATTTACTATCCTCCGTGTGCCTATCCAAGAGTCACTTAAATGTCCTAATGTATCTGACTCTACTACCATCGCTGGCAATGCATTCCCCATTGCCACACACATCATTTACTGCTTCCGCTGCACCCGATGTGGCCTCCTCTATATTGGGGAGACAGGCCGCCTACTTGTAGAACATTTCAGAGAATACATCTGGGACACCCGCACCAACCAACCCAACCACCCCGTGGCTCAACTCCCCCTCCCACTCCACCAAGGACATGTAAAGAAACGATCTCTGACATCTCCATTAAACCTTCCTCCAATCACCTTAAAATTATGCCCTCTTGTGAGAGCCATTTCTGCCCTGGGGAAAAAGTCCGGCTATTCACTCTATCTGTGCCTCTCATTATCTTGTACACTTCTATCAAGTCGCCTCCCATCCCTATTTGCTCCAATGAGAAAAGGCTTAACTCCTTCAACCTTAAGACATGCCCAAGTCCAGGCAGCATCCTGGTAAATCTCCTGTGCACCC
The DNA here is from genome assembly GCF_004010195.1 of Chiloscyllium plagiosum. NCBI lineage: Eukaryota > Metazoa > Chordata > Chondrichthyes > Orectolobiformes > Hemiscylliidae > Chiloscyllium > Chiloscyllium plagiosum. The sequence goes on from NC_057746.1 coordinate 1,014,397, forward strand.
TTTCTGAAGCTTCCACATCCATTCTGAGGCAATCAGAATTGAACACAATATTCCATGTGTGGTCTAACCAGGGCTGTCTCGATCTACAGCATAACCTCATGGCTCTTAAACTCAGTGCCCCTGCTAACAAAAACCAGCACCATATGCTTCCTTAACTACCCTCTCAACTTGGATGGCAACTTTGAGGGATCTATGGACATGGACCCCAAAATCCCTCTGTGTTCCTCCACACTGTCAAGAATCCTGCCTTTAACCCTATATTCTGCATTCAAAGCTAACAATCTAAAATTAATCACTTCACACTTTTTTTTTCAGGCTGAACTCTATCTGCCACTGTATCAGCCCAGTTCTGCATCCGTCAATGTCTTGTTGCAACCTTCAACAGCCCTCCACACTATCCACCACTCCTCTGACCTGCATGCCATTGACAAACATATTAACCCACTCTCCACTTCTTCATCTAGGTCGTTTTTTAAAAATCACAAGAGATCCCTGCAGTATACCACTAGTCACTGATCTCCAGGCTGAATACTTTCCGTCCACTACCATCCTCTGTCTTCTATGGGCCAGCCAATTCTGTATCCAGACAGATAGCTCTCCCTGTATCCCATGCCTCATTACTTTCTAAATGAGCCTACCATGGGAACCTTATCAATTGTTAATCACTTCACAATTTATTACTGATTTTTTTCCCAAAAGGTTTGAGATGGGGCAAAACAGACCAAAATTTTGGATTTGGATGAACCATATCCTATTGCCTCAGGTGACTAAATGGCCTGCTATTGTTCATGTGCTCTTATCCACATCTAATACCTCTGAGGACTGTCTGAACCTGACCCTTTAAGGAACTATTTCCTTGATGTTCCCCATAATTCTTGGTGTAACATTGCTGCTAGAGATTTCTGGGCTTGTTTGTTGTAGTTGAAGTACATAACGGACTTTTGAGGTTTCTGCGGCCCAAGGAGCTGATGCTTTTCAGCCATCTTGCGTGTTTTGCTATTATGTAGTGCAAGCATCCAGCTCTTGATGGTTAAAAGGTTACAACAGATGTGTTGAACAGACTTATTGATCACTGCTTCAGTGTTCACCAAGTCCTTCCTCCAGTTTACACTGGAATACATAATTAAAAAAGAAAGGTATTGGAATGAAACTAAAACAGTAAGCCAAGATAAATTTAATGGGAGCTACTGGACTAATTGCATCCAATAATTGGTGCTACAGTGCTGATTAGACTTGTCATTAAAATTAATGTTATGTGGTAGCCTTGCTTTTTGTGGTTTTTGTAAAGCCAACTTAAATTGTTTAATAGCATCATGATAAAAGACCACTTTTTTTTTAAAGTCACAAACAGGAATTTGTCTTCTGGGCTGAATTTCTTAATTAGAATGAAGACTGGGACTTGTAGTCAATCTGAGGGTATTCAGGAACTGAGCAAACAGCAATGATGACTGGGGGGAAAATTGAGAAACAAATGCAAGATGACAAAAACACTATTCGACGACTCACTGCTTTCTTTCTAAAGTTGATTTTATTCTGTTCCAGTTGAACCAACAGTCACTATCCGACCTAAAGCCTCTCAACATTCCACACAGTCAGCTTTGCTCTCGTGTCATGTCACTGGATTTTACCCTCCTGAGATTGATGTCACGTGGCTGAAAAATGGAGCACCAATTCCTGATGGTGTCATCAACACTGTCCTGTTATCAGATGGTGACTGGACCTATCAGGTGGAGGATCTCCTCCAGTACCAGCCAGTGTCTGGGGATAAATACACCTGTCGTGTGGAACACAGCAGCCTGAGGGGGCCCAGGAGTGTGGATTGGGGTAAGAAGTGAATCTCAACTAGTACTGCTTGAATGAGTTTCAGGAATTTATACACGTTTGTTTTGTCTCTAGTCAAAAATCTACTGTTCAATCACATCTTATGTTCTGATACATTCAAAGTACAGCTAGCTCAGCTGGCTGGATTGCTGGTTTGCAGAGCAGTCTGATGCCATCAGTGTGGATTAATTCCAACCACTGATTTGGGGTTACTATGAAGGACACACTTTCTCAGCCTCTTTTCCTTGCCTGAGGTCTGGGGGCCCTCGGGTTAAATCAGCACCAGTTGCTTCTCTGAGAGCAGCCCCTTTGGCCTGGCAAGACTATGGTGACACAACTTGAATTCTTGATCACTGACCTTCCATGTCATCCAGTTTTGCTCTTCCAGTTAATAACTTGCCTCTGTACTTTAATGTCTAAATGTTTTAAGAGGACTATCTTCCCTCAGTGCTATAGCCAAATTAGTTCTGTACACTGGGAAACCCTGTAGGAAATAAGTGTATTGTAAAATGCATGATCACAGACTCAAAGTTTGGGAGGAGATTTGTAGCTTGGGTGCTCGTTGTTGTGGTTCCGTTCGCCGAGCTGGGAATTTGTGTTGCAGACGTTTCATCCCCTGTCTAGGTGACATCCTCAGTGCTTGGGAGCCTCCTGTGAAGTGCTTCTGTGATGTTTCCTCCAGCATTTATAGTGGTTGACAGACTGGGAAAATAGTCAAATCCCATTAAAGTCAGCATGGAAAGGCAACTCCTGCTCACAAATTAGTGGAAATTTTGAGTGTAGAAATGAGGATGCTGTGTATTTGGATTATCAGAATGTTTGAGATCCCTTGTTAGTGGGTAAGGTTAAAGCACATGGGATAAAGGGTAATCTATTGGTATCAATTGTGAATTGATTACTAACAGAACAGGAAGAAAAGTCACTCTTCCAAATGAGTGACTATTGGAATACCACAAGGATCAGTGCTTAGACCCAAACTATTCAGATGTATATAAATGATATGGTGAGGGATCTGAATGCAACAGTTTAATCTAAGCATAGAGGATTAGTTGACTGACAGAAAGCAGTGGGGATAAATCAGTAACTGGTGGTGTGCCTCAGGGATCAGTGGGACCGCAGTTAGTCACAATTTATATATGACTTGGAGTTTGGTATCATATGTGTCCAAGTTTGCAGATGACAGAGTTCAAAGTGTACAGAGGACAAACTTTGCAGAGGAGCATAATACTTTGAATGGGCAAAGGTCTGGCAGATGGAATACAATATTAATGTGACATCTCTTTTGGTAGAAGTAACAGTAAAAAGAATTATGACTTGAATAGTAAAAAAATTGTAATTATGCTGCTGTGCAGAGGGCGCTGGGTGTCCTTGTACATGAATCACAGAAGATTGGTCTGCAGGTACAACAGGAATTTTGCCCTTCATTGCTAAAGGGGATTGAGTTTAAAAGCAGGGAGGTTGTTGCCGCTATACAGGGTGCTAGTGAGGCCACACCTGGAGTACTGTGTGCAGTTTTGGTCTCCTTACTTGAGAAAGGATATACTGGACTGGAGGAGGGTGTAGAGAAAGTTCATAAGGTTGATTCTGGAATTGAGGGGGTTGGATTATGAGTAGACTGGGATTATATTCATTGGAATTCAGAAGAATGAGGGGGATCTTATAGAAACATAAAATTAGAAGGGAACAGATAAGAGACATGGACAGTACTTTTCCACTGGTGGGTGAAACTAGGACAAGAGAGTGGAGCCTCAAAATTAAGGGGAGCAGACTTTGGACTGAATTGAGAAGGAACGTTTTCACCAGAGGGTTGTGAGTCCATGAATTCCTTACCCACTGAAGTAGTTGACATACTTCAGTAAATGTTTTTAAAGTAAGATTTTTTTAACAATGAATTAAGGTATACAGAGGGCAGTGAAGTGGAGCTGAGGCCACAGGATGATCTTGAATGGTGGAGCAAGCTTGAAGGGCCAGATGACTTACTCTTGCTTCATGTTAATGTTCAAGAGAAAGGTAAATATTTTAAAATCAAGGTATCAAATGGTATGGGGAGAAGTGGGAATATACCACTTGTGATAGTGGATCAGCAATGATATTAAATGGTGGAGCAGGCTCAAAGGGCTGAATGTTTGTTTCTGTGACCTACTTGCCATCTGGAGCCTTGTGCAGATTGAGAATTCAATTCCCTCAGACTTTACTCCTCCCTTCAAATAAGCTTGTAATTAAACTCCAAATTAAGTTATTTCTATTTGTCTCTTTACTCTATGGATATTTTGACCACTTCACTGCTCTCTTTTCATTGTATTGAGCCTGTTTAAATCTGGTTTTAGTCTCATAGGTATCTCCTCATGTGCCTTTGTTGCGACTTTCTCCCATATTCTGTAAAGCCTAAGTAAAATCTCCTCTGTTCGTGTTAAACTTCTTTTCCTGATTACTCTTATGCAGTTTGAAAATTTAAAAAGAAATGTGAACCTTAAATTCACTTCTCTCTGCTCGTGGACATTTCTGGCATTGATATTTTTTGTCCAAGTTCATCTTCCTTTGTCTTCTGCTTTTAGCCACTTTTTAATTTGCTTTTGCATGTATATCTACTTTGCATTTACTTCACTGTGTTGCTTTGCTTCGTTGTGTAATTCCTTATCCTTTTCCAGTTTGGCTTGTTGCCATCCTCGTGGAAAGATTAAATCTTTTCATTCCATTGGACATTAGCACCAGTTCTGGGGAAAACAAACTCCAAAGGTTTCCCAATCTTCCTATTTTATTTGTAGCCTACTTTTTAAAGACACTTTCCCAACTGCTTTCTTACAATTTAGTCCCTTTCTGTTTCACCAGTTCAATATGTATTATTGCCCTTTGACCATGTTCTTTTTCCTCCCTGAGAGTCAAAGGACTTGAGCTTGATGCAAAAGTTGATGCTCAACATTCTTGCGAAACCTTCTATTGCTGAATTGCAAATAGACTCCTCCCCTCATCACACCAGTTTCTTTTAAATGTCACTGAATTGCTCCCTAGCCCTGACCAGTGAACTTTCACAGGTGCTTTGCTATCCGTTCTCTCTGGACTGACAACCCTCAAACATTTGTTCTGGAAATCTGTCTCCAGTTTCCCTTTGCTTCAGATGTCTCAAGTATCTTACACAGCTTTTGACTCCATTAACATCTCCTCTATTCTCTCAATCTAAAATAAGCCAGAACCTTTCATTCTTCTGCATTCTGACAAGGAATGAATTATTGATAAGGTAAACATCAGTTCCAATTAAATTACTCTACTTTTTCATCCTCTATTTCCATATTGTTAACATTGTCCTCCAGTAACAAGATCTCAATAGTCTGTTAATGGCTGAGATTACTGCATGAGGAATTTCTAAATGCTCACTAATCCATATATTTTACGCCATCTATTTTACATCGTTCCAGTCCAGGCCACTTTTTTTTAATGGATGTAAAATAGAAATTCTGGCAGTATTTGTGGAGAGATAACAGTTAACATTTTGGGTGCAGTTCTGGAGAAGGGTCATGAGCCAAAATGTTAGCTCTGCTTTCTCTTCACAGATGCTGCCAGACTTGAGTTTTTTTTCCAGCAATGTTTTTGACTTCCAGCATTCACAGTTCTTTAGGTTTTTCACTTTATTGGATTGTTTAAGTAATCTTTGTATCCAAATTTCAGTTTTCCAACTGTCTGAGATCTAGAATTCTTCATGTTGAATCTCAATTTCACAAGGAATTGTGGATCTGTCTCTTGTTAAAATGTAGTCCCATTTTGTTAAGACCCCATAACCTTGCTAGAATTAGTCTTGTGGGAGTGGAATGAGGACAAGCTGCTGGAAATCTAGCAGTGAGCAAAATACACATTTCCAGTACTTTTTTTCCTGTGCTCATTGCTTACAGTTTGATTTTTGTTCATCCACCTCCTTGCTGAAGCCACTGTTCCACAATGGCCTGAGGAGCTGAGAAAAATCAGTCAAATATGAAGACTTAACCAGGGAATGGATTCTAGTTTGTAGCTGCAAGTTCAGTATCACAGTTGAACATTTAGTGTTGCTTTGACACCTGGATTGTTTTATTTGGACAGAAGTACAGAACGTCTCTCTATCAGAGAGACACAAGATCATTGTTGGAGCCCTGTTCTTTGGGATTGGACTGATCATCTTACTAGCTGGAGTGATAATGAGATTAAAGAGTGCTAAAGGTGAGACTTTTCCTGTATCTTGAGTGTGGGACATTGCTGCCTTTGGTTGTTTGGGGCTGAGTCTCTACACAACAATATTAGCAGTTTAATACACCATGCTGCACTCAATGTGATATTTACTGTGTGCATCCTTTATCATCTATTGATCAGTGCAGTGAGCATAGTGTTGTGGCTGTACAGGGCATTGGCTAGGCCACTCTTGGAAAACTGCATTTAATTCAGCCTCCCTGCTGTAGGAATGTTGTTCAACTTGAAAGGGTTGAGAAGATTTGAGGAGGTTGCCAGAATTGGAACATTTAGGTATACAGAGGCTGAATAGGCTGGGGCTGTTTTCCCTGAAGTGTCAGAGGCTGAGGGGTGACATTGTATAGGTTTACAATATCATGAGTGGTGCGAATTGGGTGAACAGCCAAGGTCTCTTTCCGAGGGAGGGGGAGTCTAAAACTAGAGAGCATAAGTTTATGGTGGGGGGAAAGATATGAAAGGGACCCAAGGGGCAACTTTTTTTCATGCAGAGGGTGGTACATGTATGGACTGAGCTGGCAGACAAAGTAGTGGAGGCTGGTACAATTACAACATCTAAAAGGCATTTAAATGGGTACATGAATAGGAGGGGTTTAGAGGGATATGGGCCAAATGGCACTAGATTGATTGAGGATATCTGGTCGGCATGGAGGGGTTGGACCGAAGGATCTGTTTCCATGCTGTATAACTCCATGTCTCCATAAAGCTTACTCCATTTAAGATAGCTGCTGAACTTGGGAAATGCCAAGAGGTAACATCATTACCACTAGTACGGCAAAGTTCTCACTGAGGTTTTGAGGTGGCCTTGTTATTGGTGTAATGCTTTTTAAAGTTGCTTTAGACAGGAAATATGGCTGGGAATTTTTAACATTCCAGATCAAGAAATCTTTTCTGGCACAGTGGACAAATTCATCAAACTTAAATATTTTAGGTGGGATATTTCCAGGGCCTTCAAGTGCAATGGGCTGAATGTATAATGGACTATAATCTAGGAAACATTAATGTCATCCAGTTCCAATTACATTTACCTTAATGTGAAGCAGTTGCAAATCCTGTTTGCTAGCCATGTCATACTATCCAAATGTTCAATTTATCTCTAGGACACTTAACCAGGGTAACTATAAATCCATCTAGCTGACCTTATTTTAACTGATTCTTCCTTTAGAATAAAAACAACTCAGTCTTTAAATACATTTTCTCTCAAGACATTGCAAAACCTTATTTTTAGTGCTGAACAGAGACCTCTGAGGAAATGTGTTCTGAAATGTGGTTACTGTTGTACTGTAGCATAACTTTAAACAGTTCTGAGGAAGGGTCACTTGACCTGAAATGTTATCCGAGTCTGATGGATGGCATGGTAACAGACCCTTTAGTCCAACTCATCCATAGTGACCACATATCCTAAATTAACAGTCCCATTTGACCCATATCCCTCTAAACTGTTCCTATTCATATACCCATCCAGATGCCTTTTTAAAATGTTATAACTGTACCAGCTTCACCATTTCCTCTGGCTCCTAGTTCTGGACTCTTTCTCCCCACCCCCCCAAAAAAAAGGAAAAAGCTTTTTTATTCTATTTACCCTATCTATGACCCTCATGATTTTATAAACCTCTAAGGTCTTCCCTCAGCCTCCGACGCTCCAGGGAAAACTGCCCCAGCCTATTTGGCTCCTCCCTATAGCTCAAATCCTCCAACCCTGGCCACATCCTTGCAAATCTTCTCTGAACCCTTTCAGGTTTCACAGCTTCCTTCCTTCCTATAAGAGGGAGACTAGAATTGCACACAATATTCCAACAGTGGCCTAAAGCCTATTTGGCTCCTCCCTTTAGCTCAAATCCTCCAACCCTGGCCACATCCTTGTAAATCTTCTCTGAACCCTTTCAGGTTTCACAGCTTCCTTCCTTCCTATAAGAGGGAGACTAGAATTGCACACAATATTCCAACAGTGGCCTAACCAATGTCCTGTACAGCCACATGACCTCCCAACTCTGATACTCAATGGTCTGACCAATAAGAGACCATACCAAATGCTGCCTTCTCTATCCTATCTACTGGTAACTTCACTTTCAAGGAGCCAAGAACCTGCACTCCAACAACACTCCCTAGGACCTTACCATTTAGTGTATAAGTCTTGCTGAGATTTGATTTCCCAAAATGCAGCACCTCGCATTTATCTAGATTAAACTCCATCTGCCACTTCTCAGCCCATTGACCCATCTGATCAAGATCCCATTGTACTGAGGTAAGCTTTGCTGTCCACCACACCACCAATTTTCATGTCATCTATAAACTTACTAACTATACCTCCAATGTTCACATCCTAATCATTTATATAAATAATGAAAAGCAGTGGACCCAGTGCTGGTCCTGTGACACACCACTGATCACTGGCCCTTCAGTCTGAAAAGCAACTCTCCACCACCACCCTCTGTCTTCTATCTTTGAGTCCGTTTTATATCCAAATGGCTAATTTTCCCTGTATTCCACGTGATCTATCTTTGCTAACGAGTCTACCAGGAGGAATCTTATCAAACTGATTTCTTGTCACAGATGCTGAACCTGCTGAGCTTTGCCACCAACTTGTGTTTTTGTTTGATTTACAGCAACCACTGTTTTGATTTTAACTTAACTAACATCAGAACAGATTCTGTTTAAGGGGTAAGGTTTCATCATGACAGATAAGACTAGATGATCTTCAAACTAGTGTTAGGACATTCCTTGCCATCTGTCTGAGGACCGACTGAGCTTAAATTTCAACATCTCCTCTAATCTACTGTAAGATGCAGGCTAGCATTCCAGTGGAGTACCAGACTATTTTATATTCAAGGTGTGGGGCTTGCAACCCTAACCTTTTTAACTTGGGTAACCTAACCATGTTGATTTCTCTTCCAGCTATCCTGGACTCCAGCAATCATGGTCCACGTAAGTATATCAGCCAAGAATAAATTTTGTGGGAGGGATGCACTGAGGGTTCTGTTCTGACAAATAGTGTGACTGTAGTATTCCACTTCTAGAATTAACCCTGACAGTAAAATTCCTTCTGTATTGCAACTGTATTGTCCCCATCCCAGGTTCATTTCACATTAACCTTCACTGCTAGTCAGTGTAACTTGTGCACTAAGGTTTTAAATAAAAAACCTCATTTCCTCATTTAAATAAAAAATCTCAGTCTCATTAGCAGGCATCTTTAGTTTGGGAGCCTCTGGAATTTGCTGATAGTCAGGAGGATTGTTAGGATACAGCAGGATATAGATCAGTTGGAGGCAAGGGGAGAAAAATGGCAGATGGAATTTAAGCTGGACAAATGTGGGTGATGCATTTTGAAAAGGTAAGTACAGGTGGAAATTATACAGTGAATAACAGAATCCTTAGGAGTATTGATAGGCAGCGGGATCTGGGTGTGCAGGTCCACAGATCACTGAAGGTGGCTGTGCAGATACTTAAACTAATAAAGGCCAATGGCATGCTTCTCTTCATTAGAGGGGGCACTGAGTATAAAGAGACAAGTTTTGCTGCAGCTTTATAGAATTTGGTTAGGCCACACTTGGAATATTGTGTACAGTTCTGGCCGTCACAGACAAAGATGTTGATGCTTTGGAGAAGGCATAGAAGAGGTTTACCCAAAGAGTATGGGGGATTTTAGTGATGGATAGACTGGGTTTGTTTTCACTGGAACCCAGGAGGTTGAGGGGCAACCTGATAGAAGTTTAAGATTGTAAACAGCATCGTTAGTGGAAAGTATAAGACTTTTTTCCTCAGGGTGGAGGGGTCAATTACCAGGGACACTGGTTCAAGGTGCAAGAGGGAGATGTTTACAAGAGATGAGGCTATAAAGTGCTGGCAAAGGAGGTGGTGGAGGCAGACACAGTAGCAGCATTTAAGAAGCACCTGGATGAATACATGAATAGGAAGGGAACAGAGGAATATGCATGTGAACACTTTCTTAGTATGGAAGGGCAAAATGTGTTGGCACAGGCTTGGAGGGGTCAAAGGGCCTGTTCCTATGCTCTATTCTTTGTTCAAAGTATGATACAATCCATCACATGAATGTTGTAGAACTCCACTGCACCCAATTTGTACAAAAACTGGCATTGCTATCCCATACTGAGCATAATGGTAAACTGGTTCAGTGCAGTTTGTTGGGTTAATGGTGTATGTCGAGATTGTCTTGTATTTTCTAACTCTGGTAATTTGTTTCAGGTCTGATGGGTCCAGCTGTCAGCTAACTTACCTCTGGGAGAATGTGTTCAAGACATTGGAATAAATGACTTGATTAAATGACAGAATTAAACCGCTAAAAATGCATCAAGATTCCTCCTGACTCTCTAACTATAGCTTACTGGGTGCAAGGCTACTTTTCCTTTTTTACGATGTTTAAGATTAACTTGAAGCAACGTTGAGATTTTTATGCTGTAGTATCTCATTGCACACATCCCTATCATCTGGTTCAATGACTAAACGTGTTGAAATTAAGAAACTGGGATAAGTGCTGGGTCCATTCTGTGTCTCTACTTTCAAAATATGCACTTATTAAAAACTCGTCAGATTTTCAGCATTGGCCTGGATTATCATTGAGTTGGGGAGATGCCATGAATGGCTAAAAATGGCAACAGGACCAGATTTCAGAATTTCTGACCACTTGATTGGATTTTTGATTTTCAGCAGTGCTTAAGGGTGTGTGCAGGTTTGGGTCACAATCCCACAGTTTACCTGACCTGCTCTACAATACAGATAGCCACAGCCTAGTTCTTTCACTCAACTCAATGAAAATTGCAGATGATGGAAATGTGTTGCTGGAAAAGCGCAGCAGGTCAGGCAGCATCTAGGGAACAGGAGAATCGACGTTTCGGGCATTAGCCCTTCTTTCCTGAAGAAGGGCTAATGCCCGAAACGTCGATTCTCCTGTTCCCTAGATGCTGCCTGATCTGCTGCGCTTTTCCAGCAACACATTTCCATCTCTGATCTCCAGCATCTGCAGACCTCACTTTCTCCTCAATGAAAATTGCAGTTTATGTAGAGTCATGGTTCATGGCACCTATCATGAACCGTACTCTGCCTAGGGTGGCTGTTTTGAAAGGAAAGTTCAAAAGCTCATCATGCCTCCCATACCAAGCTATTGCCCATTCATTTGTTGTAGACTACAGAACCAATACATTCTGTAGTGAGGACAATTTAAGAAATGCATTGAATGTTTAATGTAGACCCCAAACATCCATTTGGAGTGCTGAAACAGCTAATCCCTGAGTAAGTGTTGCTTGACTGATAGCTCTGGATCTCTGCACAATTCAGATCAATGTTTGAGCACAAGGTTTCAAATACCTGGTGAGTTGTTATTGATAGGGTCAGTTTTTAAATGTGCTATTTTCACTAGTTAGGAATTTGTCAAGTCTCACTGCCTTACTAAAATGAAAGTCCAGGCCTTTATCTATAAATGTATGCAAATGCTACAATGGATATTTGTCATAGAAAAATTTGATTAAAATTCAATTTTACTCAGGTCTGCTATTGTTGGTCCTTTCCTACAACAACTGTAACAAAACTTGACTGGCTTTTCATTTCTAATTACTTTTGGGACTCTAACATCAAAGCATGGGAAAAGATGAGTTTGGCTCTGAACTCAGTTCCTGTTGTGCATTGTATATTCCATTGTGCAGAATGAGCTATCTCAGGGTAACGAAGAGGCATTTTTGTAATTAGTCTAAAGTATGTGATTACTCAATGAGGTGCATATGTAGCTAGAGCCATTGCTTAGTGTTAGTGACAATGGATTGTAGATAAAGCAGGCTCCCCTAGTTGGAATCAAACTTTGGTTTCAATAGCAATTTTTATTTAAAATTGCCTATTAGACCAGCCATTCAAGTAGAGAATGAAAGGGTGAAACAAGCTGAAGATGTTGACAAAAGTCCTGGAAATGGAAATACAGATTTGAGGGTCGTGGCAAAGACTATATTGGTGAACCTGTTAGGCCACAGGAGCCTAAGGAGAAAATGCTCCCAAGTTCCTATCAAGCCTATGACATCAATGAAATCTGTCCTTAATTGGCTCTGGAGGGGTTGCAGAGGAGGGTTGACTAGGTTGATTCCAGAGTTGAGGGTTGGCTTATGAGGAGAGAGTGAGTAGACTGGAATTATTATACTCTTTGGAATTTAGAATGAGGGGACTGTCTTATCTATTCCCTTCATAAATTTTATGAATCTATAAGATGGAAGCAAGTAGGTTGTTTCCACTGGTGGGTGAAATTAGGGTTTGAAGCATAGCCTCAAAGTTAGAGGAGCAGATTTGACTGAGTTGATGAGGAACTTCACTCAAAAGGTTGTGAATTTCCTGCCCAGTGAAGCAGTTGAGGATACCTCATTGAATTTTAAGGTAAAGACAGATTTTACAACATTTAAAGGAATTAATGGTTATGGTCAGTCGGTGTGTAAGTGGAGCTGAGTCCAAGAAAAGATCGGCCATGATCATATTAAGCCTGCTCTGCCGTTCAATGGGCCAGGTGGCCTAAACCAGCTCCTATTACTTCTGCTCATAAATTAACGAGTTGGGAAATAATCTTCATCATGACTACAAAGAGGGGCAGGAAATTTGGAATGCATCAGAATGCAAAAGATGAAAGCTGATTATCAGAATGCAGTAGCATTTATCAACTGATGAACTGAAATCTGAGCTGATATCCATTTGAGGAATAGATTGAACTGCCTGAGGAAGTGGTGGAGGGTAGTACAATTACCACATTTCAAAGGCATCTGGGTGGGTATATGAATAGGAAAGGTTGAAGAATATGGGCCAAGCGCTGGCAAATGGGAAGAGATTAATGTGCCATATCTGGTTGGCATGGACGAGTTGGACTGAAGAGTGTGTGGCCATGTTGTGTAGCTCTTTGGTTGTAAGATAATAGATCTTAATATTCAAGGGTACACTTCAAAAGGGCAAGAAACTCTAAAACAACCAAGGACAGGCAATAAATGCTGGCCAGCTGTGACTCCCACATCCCATGAATAAATAAGTGCCATATTGAGGTGACATTGCTTCTAAAGGTGAGGAATAAGAAACAGGAAAGGTAAGATGTTGCTTTGTGGGTGCAGTTAATAATGTTCATTAACCAACCACACTGGAGGACAGATAGAGGAAGAAATCTGGCTTTGAGGAAAGCTTACCTTGGATGATTTTAATCCAAATTTAAATTGGATTGCCTGGATGAGGAGTTCATTTGTTTTCAGGTTAGTTGTCGAGAGCAGGATATTCTAGCTCTGGTAATGTACAATGAGGCAGGATCAATAAATTACCAACCTCCATAAAGGAGACTCTAGATAGCAGTGATTAAAATTCAGTTTGAGGAATGAAGTCATTAATTTTAAGAGAACAGGCTAGAGTGAAATTAGAATTGAGGTATATCAATAGAAATCAAATATTTGCATGTGACTTTAGGGAAAGGCTGCATCATTCATTGCCAAGGCATTAATAGTATCAAATTGAAAGGAGATGTACTGTTCTGTGCAGGGTCATAATATACATAATAAAAGATAAGATAATATGAAAGCCTGCAAAGAATTACTAGAGCAAAGAGAGAAAAGAAATTAGTGAGAAAGCTAGTAAGAGATGGTTGAATTTTCTCTATTATTCCATGAAAACAGACTACCTGTCATTGGAAGAGAAACAGTAAGATCCATCTGGGAACTTGCAGCCATGCTGGTAATAAGAATTCGACAATAGAAACTGGGATTGTTCCCTGGCACCATCTCAGGATTTCATTCCATAAGTTCTTTGCCTAGTTGGGATCCTTGGCTCATTGCTGATGTTTCATTTTAAGGAATTTACCGAGTAGTTGTTCAACAGTGGTTTTTCATTACCTTCCACTCTGGGAAGGGAAAAGAGCTTGATTCCAAATCCACCTTGGCAAAAGCACTAATTGAAACATTAGTGGTGTCATTCTGAGTTGCAAGCTAGCTAATTGAACTAACTAGCCCTGCATAGTATCCATATGGGATAAGGGGTTTATCATATGAGAAATGCCTTCGCTTAAAATGTTTTAAGCCTTTGGAATTATTGATCCCAGGTGGCTGTGATGCCATAAGGCTGACCACTTTCAATGTAATTTTTTTGATTTCTCAGGAAATTGAAGGGTATGTGAAGTAATGGCAAAAATGGGTGGTCTTCTGATCCTATTTCTTAGGATATAATGATAATGGAATTGTGACTAAACAGTGTAATCAATTAAGCTTTAGCACATTGAGACATTAGGCAAGAGGTGGAAAGAGTTGGGATCTATAGGTTGAAGTGTACCTGTTTCTCCTGAAACTGCTACACCCAACACCTGTTGATTATGAATCCAAAGCACTGGTCCAGATCTCAAGGTCAGTAGCAGCCGGAGCATGTCACCACTGAATGTGAAAATAATTAACCTTTTTTGCATTCTTCTAATTGGGGAATTTGTGTTCTGTATAGAATCTTGGTTTTTTTTTATTTTTCTCTCATTTTAATTGTAGATTGAAATGGGAAAAGGACTATTTTAAAATTTCAAATCTTGTGCCCTTTTAAAAGCAAGCTATTAGCATTCCTTATAAGTGCTATTTTACACTGCTACTTGTTTAAATAGTGGGGAATGTTACTGAAGCAAGGGCTTAGTACAAAGTGAGATTTAGTACGCACTGCTGCTAGCATTTGCTGGCTATCTACAAGAAATTCACCAAGTACTAAGACTGCACCTTCCAAACCCATTACTTCTTCTGTCTAGAAGGACAAGGGCAGCAGATAAATGAGAACACCATCACCTGCAAGTTCCCCTTCAAGCCACTCACCATCCTGACTTGAAACATATTACCATTCCTTGACTGACTGTCGCTGGGTGAAAATCTTGGGATTCCCTCCCTCATAGCATTGTTGGACAACCTACAGCAGGTGGACTGCAGTGGTTCAAGAAGGCAGCTCACCACCACCTTAAGTGCAACTAAGAATGGGCAATAAGTACTGTGCCAGTCAGCGATGCCCATGTTCTAAGAGTGAATTTAAAAAGTCGCTGATTGGGCTGTGAATGGTGGGGGAACCAGTAATCAAGGACAAAGACCTTCTGGCTACCAACAAGTACAGAATTGGCTTACAGATACCTGTACAGCTTGTGGGTGTGAATGTAAGGTCAAAGCCATCAAACCTCCACAAAGGAGTGTTTTGTCCTTTTATTCTACAGTAAAAACCACCATAAACCTGAAGAAAGCTAAATAATTTTCCCTCAGCAGTTGCTGAAAGCTGTGGCTTTAGCTAATGAGACCGACTTTATAAGTGTGAATGAGTGACTCTGTGCTTCCTGCAAGCAAGTGCAAATACCTGGAGAAGGAAGATTAAGAAACAAGCCAAAAGGATCTTCTCAGCAAACCATGTGGACAGGGACCATTGAACTGCTTTCCCTGTCTTACCCTGAACATGTTACAACTGTGTGTGTGTGGGTGTTTTAATAAGGGACTTAGAGAGTTTTAACATGTAGACTTACATGTTGACAGTTCATAGTTGTTTATCTATTGCTATATTCTGGATTAGTGGTGCTGGAAGAGCACAGCAATTCAGGTAGCATCCGACGAGCAGCAAAATCAACGTTTTGCCTGAAATGTCGATTTGCTGCTCATCGGATGCTACCTGAACTGCTGTGCTCTTCCAGCACCACTAATCCAGAATCTGGTTTCCAGCATCTGCAGTCATTGTTTTTACCTCTATCTATTGCTATAGTCTATTTATTTGTAATAACTAGGCATTCTTGTTCAGTACAGAAACCTAATAAATGTTTTCTGTCAGTCTGGATTTAAAAGACAGATAAATTGAGGAATTTTATTTACCTTTATAAAATCTTTAATGTTTGTGATGATTCTGGAAATAACAGCCGGATTTCCAATGTGCTACCCAAGTGAGCATAACTGAATCCTAAAATTTCCTATCAATTCCTGATAATCTTTGATTGTCCTGCCTAACACGAATCGATCAACCTCCACCTTAAAAATATTTAATGATCCCACCTTCACTGCCTTCTGAGGCACAGAGTTCTAAAGTTACACAACCCCTCTGAGAGAAAGAAATAAAATTCTTCTCATTTCTGTCATAAAAGGAGACCTAAATCTAAAATAGTGCCCCCTTTCTGGACTGACCCATAGGAAGAAACATCATTTCTAAATCTACCTTGTCAACACCATTCAGGATCTGAACTATTTTGATCAAGTCACCACCCCTTGGTCTTCTGAACCCCAGGATGAAAAAAACCTGATCTGTACCATCTTTCATTCTAGGCAACCCCATTCATTCAAAGTATCATTCGAGTAAACTACCTCTATCCTTAATAAGGAGACCAAAACTGCACAAAGCATTTGAAATATAATTGAAGCATAACTTCCTTACTTTTACGTTTAATACCTCTATTAATAAAGGATGGCATTCCATTAGCCTCCTTAATCATTTGCTGGACCTAACTTTTATATTTTGTAATGCATTCACTAGGACACCTAGATCCTTCTGCATCCCAGAATTCTGCTGCTGTTCTGCACTTAAATAATACTTTGCTTTCTTTACTCTTCCCGCCAAAGTGAACAATATACTCATCTAGCAGATATTTGCCCCACTCATTCAGCCACATTGTCTTGGATCCCCTCACCTAAGTCATTGATGTAAATTATAAAATGTTGAGGGCCGAGCAAAGACCCCTATGGGATCCCAATGTCCTATCTTGCTAATCAGATGAAGACCCCCATTTCTGCATACTCTCCGTTTTCTGTTACCCAGCCAATCTTTTATCCAAGATATTAAGCCTTGAACCATGAGATCCCATAATGCACAATAAACTTTTATCTTGTACCTTGTCAAATGCCTCTGGAACTCGCAAGTACAGGATATCAATGAGCTCTGCTTCATCCAGCAAGTTGGGGAACCAGGTAGCTCAGTTGCCTGAACAGCTGGTTAGTAATTATACCAAAGTTTGGGAGAAGATTTGTAGCTCAGGTGCTCGTTGTTGTGGTTCTGTTCGCCGAGCTGGGAATTTTTGTTGCAGACGTTTCTTCCCCTGTCTAGGTGACATCGTCGTGCTTGGGGGCCTCCTGTGAAGCACTTCTGTGATGTTTCCTCCAGCATTTATAGTGGTTTGTCCTCTGCCGCTTCCGGTTGGCAGTTCCAGCTATCCGCTGCAGTGGTCGGTATATTGGGTCCAGGTCGATGTGCTTATTGATTGAATCTGTGGATGAGTGCCATGCCTCTAGGAATTCCCTAGGCTCAAAGCACTACATAGGACAAAAAGGAAGACAGCTAACGATCCCCATCCATGAACACCAACTAGCCACGAAACGACACGACCTGCTATCCTTAGTAGCCACACACGTAGATGACAAACACCATGAGTTCGACTGGGACAACACTACTATTATAGGACAAGCCAAACAGAGAACAGCCATGGAATTCCTAGAGGCATGGCACTCATCCACAGATTCAATCAATAAGCACATCAACCTGGACCCAATATACCAGCCACTGCAGCGGACAGCTGGAACTGACAACCGGAAGCGGCAGGGACAGACCACTATAAATGCTGGAGGAAACATCACAGAAGCGCTTCACAGGAGGCCCCCAAGCACTGACGATGTCACCTAGACAGGGGACGAAACGTCTGCGACAAAAATTCCCAGCTCGGCGAACAGAACCACAACAGTAATTATACCATCGGCAATAGCATAGGTTCAATTCCTGGACCACCTGAGATAATTGTGAAGGACCTTCCTTCCCAACCTCCTCTGAGGCATGGTTACCCTCAGGTTAAACCACCATCAGTCTCTCTAATGAGAGAGCAACCCAATGACCATGTGGCTGTCATTGTCTCACCATTTATATCCAGAATGGATGTTACTCCTTCAAAGAATTGATTAAACACAATTTCCATTTCTGACCCTTCTTGATAAACTTTGCAAGGTAAGTACCTACACCCCAAGTCTCTGACACTGATATCAGTGTAAGTGACATTCGTGGAAAGCACAGGGCAGCACAAATCAACCCACCATAAGTTTAAACTTCCTGTGCATGTGCCATGCTTGTATATACACCAGGACTTTAGCTGGGTCCTAATCAGTAATGTCAGCTCAACATTCACCACCACAGGCATTGAAGATCTGGCCAATTCTGCAATAAATTACCATGAATCAATAGTAAATGTCATCACCATCTCTTTGGTGAGTCAGTTCCATTGATTGACCATTTGCCCACTGAAATATTCCCGCTCCAGATCTGAACTCCCTTAAAGCTCAACTATGTCTTATTCTGGATAAGGGGAAAACAATTTGGCATGTACACAGTAACCTGTCCCATTAGACTCCTATAAATTGCAATTGTATCATCTCACAATAGTATTTATTGTCCTTCCCTAGTTGACTTTGAGTAGCTGGTGGTGAGATGCCTTTTTGAACCACTGCAATCACGTGCTGAAGATAAATCCACAATGCCCTTGGGGAGGGAGTTCAGGATTTTGACCCAGCTGAAAGAATGGCAATGTATTTCCATGTCAGGTTGGTGCTTGACTTGGAGGGAAACTTGCTGTGATGGTGTTTCTGTATGTGTGCTGCTCTTGTCCTTCTAGATCAAGAAATGTTCGTGGGTTTGGAAAATATCATTGAAGGAGCTTTGATGAAATTCTGCAGTGCATCTTGTAAATGGTATACATTGTTGCTACTGAGCATTAGTTGTGGAGGGGATGAATGCTCAATGTGGTAGATTTGGTGCTGTCAATTTCTTGAATATTGTTGGAGCTGCACTCTTTGAGTAAAGTGGGAAGTATTCCATCACACTCCTGACTCGTTCCTTGTAGATGGTGGTCAGGATTTGGGAAGTCAGGAGGTGAGTTATTTGCAACATAATTTTCAACCTCTAATCAGCATCTGTAGTCACAGCATAGTTTACATTGCTAGCCAGAAATTTGATAGTGGATAACTTCAGCAATGGTAATGCCATTGAATATCAAAGGGTAATGCTCAGATTCTCTATGGTTGAGATGGTCACCATCTGGCACTTGTGTAGCAGGAATGTTTCTTGCCACTGCTGGCTCCTTCATTATTTCCGGACTTGTGAATGGAGCTGAACAATGTGAAATCACAGAATCCCCTTCTGCACTCTTCAATGTGTTCACATCCAACCAGTTGTGTTTTGCCCAGGTCTGCACACAATACTCCAACTGAGATCTAGTAAGTGTCTTGTACAATCACCTCTTGTACTCTATGCCCCTATAAATAAAGCCTAGAAAACTGCATGCTTTGCTCTCTCCACCTGTCTTGTCACCTGTAATGATCTATGCATAAAGGTGTTTCTGCTTTGGCACCTCCTTTACAGTACATAGAACATAAAACAGTACAACACAGTACAGACCCTTCGAACCTTGATATTGTGTTGATTTTTCATCCTACTCTAAGATCAAACTGACCTACATTCCCTAGATTTTACTATCATCCATGTGCCTATCCAAGCATTGTTTAAATGTCCCTAATGTATCTGACTGTACTACCACGGCTGGCAGTGTATTCCACGCCCTCACCACTCTCTGTGTAAAGAACCCACTCCTGACATCACCCCGAAACATTCCTCCAATCACCTTAAAATTATGCCCCCTCATGATAGCCATTTCCTCCCTGGGAAAAAGCCTCTGGCTGTTCACTCTATCTATGCCTCTCACCATCTTGCACACCTCTAAGTCACCACTCATCCTTCTTCGCTCCACTGAGAAAAGCCTTAGCTCCCTCAACCTTTCTTCATAAGACATGCCCTTCAGTCCAGGCAGCATCCTGGTAAATCTCCTCTGCACCCTCTCTAAAGCTTCCACATCTTTCATATAATGATGCAACCAAAACTGAACACAATATTCCAAACAGGTCTAACCAGGGTTTTATAGAGCTGCAGCATAACCTCATAACTCTTAAACTCAATCCCGCTGCTAATGAAAGCCAATACACCATATGCCTTCTGGGTGGCAACTTTGAGGGATCTATGGATGTGGACCCCAACACCCCTTTGTTCCTCCACACTGCCAAGAATCCTGCCTTTAACCCTGCATTCAAATTCAACCTTCCAAAATGAATCACTTCACACTTTTCCAGGTTGAACTCCATCTGCCACTTATCAGCCCAGTTCTGCATCCTATCAAAGTCTTGTTGCAACCTACAACAACCCTTTACACTGTCCAGAACTCCACCAACTTTCATATCAATGGCAAACTTACTAACCATCCTTCCAATTCTTCGACCAAGTCATTTACAAAAATCACAAAGAGCAGAGGTCCTAGACTGATCCGTGTGGAACACCACTGGTCACCAAGGTCTAGGCTGAATGCTTTCCTTCTACCACCACCCTCTGTCTTATTCCTGATGTAGGGCTTTTGCCCGAAATGTTGATTTCGCTGCTCCTTGGATGCTGCCTGAACTGCTGTGCTCTTCCAGCGCCACTAATCCAGAATTCTGTATTCAGACAGACAGGTTTTACTGTATCCCATGCCTCCTAAATTTCTGAATGAGCCTACCATGGGGAACCTTATCAAACACCTTGCTAAAATCCACATACACCACATTTACTGCTTTACCTTCGTCAATGTGTTTTGTCACATTCTCAAAGAATTCAGTAAGGCTTGTGTATCATGACCTGCCCCTCATAAAGACATGCAGACTATCTCTAATCAAACTATGCTTTTCCAAACAATCATAAATCCTGTATCTCAGAATCCTCTCCAATAATTTGCCCACCACTGAAACACTGACTGGTTTATAATTCCCAGGGTTATCACTATTCCCTTTCTTGAACAAGGGAATAAGATTTGCCACCCTCCAATCATCTGGCACGACTCCAGTGAACAGTGAGGATGCAAAGATCATTGCCAAAGGCACAGCAAACTTTTCCCTCACTTCCCATGGTAACCTAAGATATATCATGTCTGATCCAAAGGACTTATCTATTCTCATGCTTTTCAAAACTTTCAGCACATCCTCCTTCTTAACATTAACCTGTTTGAACATATCAGGCTGTTTCACAAACAACAAAGTCCCTCTCACGAGTGCATACTGAAGCAAAGTATTCATTAAGGACTTCACCTACCTCCTCGGACTCCAGGTACAAGTTCCCTCCACTATCTCTGATGGCTCTACCCTCACTCTAGCCATCCTCTTGTTCCTCAGGCGACTCTCTGTGTGGAGTTTGCACATTCTCCCCGTGTCTGCGTGGGTTTCCTCCGGGTGCTCCGGTTTCCTCCCACAATCCAAATTATGTGCAGGTTAGGTGACTTGGCAATGCTAAATTGCCTGTAGTGTTAGGTGAAGGGGTAAATGTAGGGGAATGGGTCTGGGTGGGTTGCGCTTCGGCAGGTCGGTGTGGACATGTTGGGCCGAAGGGCCTGTTTCCACACTGTAAGTAATCTAATCAAAAAAAAAGTGTAGAACACCTTGGGGTTTTCCTTAATCCTACCTGCTGAAGCTTTTTCATGCCTCCTTCTAGCTTTCCCAAGTCCATTCTTCAGTTCCTTCCTGGCTACGTTGTAACCCTCTAGAGCCCTATCTGATCCTTGCTTTCTCAACCTTAAGTAAGCTTCCTTATTCCTCTGGACAAGATGTTCCACAACCCTTGTCATCCAAGGTTCCTTCACTCTACCATCTCTTCCTTGCCTCAGTGAGACAAACCTATCCAGCACTATCAGCAAGGGCCTCCTAAACAACCTCCGCATTTCTGTTGTGCATTTCCCTGAGAATATCTGCTCCCCATTTATGGTCCACAGTTCCTGCCTAATAGCATTGTAATTCCCCCTCACCCAACTAAATACTTTCCCATACCGTCTGCTCCTATCCCTCTCCATGTCTATCATAAAGATGAGGCAATTGTGATCACCATCACTGAAATGCTCTACCACCGAGAAATCTGATCCCTGACCTGGTTCATTGCCAAGCACCAAATCCAATACAGCCTCCCCTCTTGTCGGCCTATCTACATACTGAGTCAGGAATCCTTCCTGGACATGCCTAATAAAATCAGCTCCATCCAAATTATTTGCACTAAGGAGATTCCAATCAATATTAGAGAAATTGAAGTCACCCATGACAACAAACCTGTTATGTCTGTACCTTTCCAAAATCTGCCTCCCAATCTGCTCCCCTATATTTCTGTTGCTGTTGGGGAGGTCTATAGAAAACTCCCAATAAAGTGACTGATCTTTTCCTGTTTCTGACTTCCACCCATGCTGACTCTGTGGACAAACCCTCCTCGATGACCTTCCTTTCTGCAGCTGTGATACTATCCCTGATTAGCAATGCCACTCCATGTCTTTATTACCCTTAATTGTAACTGTCTCTTCATGTTCTTTCTACCATGTTGTTTCACCACATACTTCTCTGAACTTAACTGTCACCTACCTACCACTTCACTAATTTATCTATGTCCTTTAGAAGGTTTACACTGTCCTCCTCATATTTATAATGCTTCCAAGTCTTGAATCATCTGAAAGCTTTGACATTGTCCCCTGTAAACCAATTAATATATTAATTAGATCATTAATATATATCAGGAAAAGGAAGGGTCCAAATCCTGATCCCTGGGGTACTCCACTACAAACCTTCCTCTAACCTGAAAGTATCCATTGACCGTTACTCTCTGTTTCCTTTCACTCAGCCAATTTTGTATCCACATTGCCAATGTCCATTTTATTCTATGGCCTATAACTTTCCTCACAAGTCTGTTGTGTGGCGCTGTATCAAACACCTTCTAGAAGTCCATGTACACCACATCAACAGCAATATACCCACATTAACTGTCTCTTTAGAGAAATTTGATATGTTAGCTAAACATAAATTTCCTTTAAGTAAAATCCATGCTGACCCTTCTTTATTAAATTTGTTCATGTGACTATTAATTCTATCTCAATATTCTATATCTATATAGGTTTCCTCAATGCTGTAGTAAACTGATCTATAATTGCTGGGCTATCCTTACAAGGATACTGATGTAATGTTCGCAATTCTCCAATCCTCTGGCACCACCCCTAAATTTAAAGAAGACTAAAACATTATGACCATTACCTCCACAATTTCTTTTTTTATGATAGATATTTTTATTAGAAATTTAACATTTTTACAAGTTTACAAAAATAAACAAAACTCTCAGATATAAACATTGATATACAGTTAGTTCAAATATATAATAGCCAAAATTTAACAAAAAACAAACAAAAACAAATAAAAAAAGAAAAAAGAAAAAAAAACAAACAAAACTCAACTATCTACTAATCTAACCTACAACTAACCAGAGTGTATATTTAAGTCTCTTACATGCTCGGAATGTGTTAACATCAGATGTAATAAAACCCGTATTCGTGCGGGATTCCTCCCCCGAGGGGCCCCGGACCAGCCAGGTTTGTAATCTCAATTAAATAAAAGCCCTTGTTAGGATAGCCGAAATATCTGTATTTATGTAATTCAAAAAGGGCTGCCATATTTTATAAAATAATTCGGTCTTTCGGTGCACCATATTTGTAAGGAACTTAAGGGGAATACATTTCATAATTAATCTGTGCCAATTTGAAAGTCCAGGAGG
>NC_057746.1:1042418-1049343 GCF_004010195.1 Chiloscyllium plagiosum
TGCTTCTGCAGCGCGGCCGAGAGCGAGTCCCAACGATTTCTGGATTCTGCAATAAAGGCATCGATCTTCGAGTCAAGCTTGGAAATCATTTCTGCAGGGCTTGTTACTGTAGGTAAGTCCCCCGGGGCGGCTGTGGACTCCTCTGCTGCAGCTGGAGAGGGTGGGGGAGGGGTTCCTGCTTGCTGAGAGCTGCGGGCTCCCTTCCCTTTAGTTATTTTAATTTAGGATTAAATTGTTTAAATGTAATATTACACAACTAATTAAATTACACAACTATTATAAATGATTTGGTGAGCGTGGTAGGGGGTGGGTGACCCACTGTACCCAAGTCTTGGGAGGAGCATTATAGACTCAGTCTTGCTGGGTCGCCGCCATCTTGGATCCCCACCTCCACAATTTCTAATCTCACGTCCTTAAATATCCTTGGATATATCTCGTCCAGTCACAATGTCTTGCCAATTTTAAGGTTTATCCAATGCTTCCTTCTTATCAATTTTGAACCCTTCTTGTGAAATTAATTAGCCATACATCACATTTTACCACCATTTTACTAATTTTTTGACTTTAGAAGACTTTGGGATTCTCCCATATGTTAGCTGTCAGTTTCTTTTCTTTTTGCTCATCCTCTTTGCTTCTCTTATTTACTTTTGAAAACTTTTTCTGAACCTTCTATATTCCTCTTAGTTTTCAATTGTATTTTCTACCTGACACCTGTTATCAGCACATTCTTCCTCTTCACCTTAATCTCTGTCTCCTTTTTCATCAAGAGAGCTCTGGATTAGTTTGCCCAATTTTCCTTTTGGGGGGAATAAACCTTGATTGTGTCTAAACTGTCTCCTCTATGAAAATAATTCATTGTTCAGCTATAGTTTTTTTCCTGAAAAAAGCAAAATACTAGAAATGCTGGCGATCTGAAATAAAAAAAGAAAATGCTGGAAAAACTCAGCAAGTTGGGCAGCATCTGTGGAGAGAAATAGAGTTGACATTTCAAGTCCAGTATGAAACTTTATCTTGGAAACATGAACTCTGTGTCTCTCTCCATAGATGCTACTGTGCATACTGAGTTTCTCCAGCAATTTCTGTTTGTCTTGCAAATTCTCTTTGGCAAACTTTGGGTGCAGTCCATCCAGTTCTATACTTGCCCTGTTAAAGTCCAGTTAATTACTCTTACTCTTGAGTTATTTACTGACATTTTCCACTGTCATTCTCAATCATCTGATATTATGATCACTGTCCCCAAAATGCTCCCTCACTGACACAATTTACCTCATTCCCAAGAAACAAGTCTAGCAGTGCATCCGTTCTCATTGAACTGGAAACATACTCCAGTTGGAAATTCTCTGAACACAGTCTAGGAACATTTGCCCCCTCTGCTCCTTACACCACCATATCCCAATCCATATTCTGATAATCAAAGTCTTTCATTTTCATGACTCTGTAATGTTTCTTCTCTGTAATTTTGCCTCAGATTTGTTCTTCTACAATCTTCCCACTGTTCTTTTATAATTTTTCTGTTAATTATTGGCTTATAATATTGTTGGAGCAATATAGCTGTATCTTTTCCATGCCATAGTTTTAGTCAAATTGATGCTGTCTCTTGAACCCTCTGGCGCTTTCTTCAGCGCAATGCCATGCTTAACAAATACTTCCACCACACCCTCCTTTTTTTATCTTTCTGAATGTTTTGTATCCAGGGATACTTAACACTCACTCACATTTCCTTGATCTAGGTCTTTGTTACCACAACAACATAATATTCCCACATGGCAGCCTGCACCTGTAACTCCCCAATCTTATTTACCATACTCCTTGTATTCACATACATGAATTTAACACACTTCAGAACATTTTAATTTAACCCTTATTCTAACTCCACCTGCTAACTTATTATTCTCATTTCCAGAGCTATCTATCTCAATATTTTGTATTCATCACTTATCTTCTCTCCTGGTTCCCAAACCCCTGCTAATTTAGTTTTAAAGCCTATCAACAGCATTAGTGAAATGCCTCACAAGGAACTCTGTTTTAGTGAACCTTTCCAGCTTATACATGCACTATCTTGCTCAGAGTCACTCCTAGCATCCCAGGAATCTAACATCTCTCTCCTGAACAATCTTTCCAGTCATACATTCATTTGCCTTATCCTTCTATTTCAACACTCACTGGGTGCAATTCAGAGATTACAACATTTGAGATCCTGTTTACAAACTTTCTACCTAGCTCTCCTATTTAACTGTAGGTTCACAACCTCCTTTCCACCGAACTCATTCGTACCAAATTGGGTAATAGTCTCTGCATTTTTGGAAGTCAAATCAAGATACTAGTTTCATTGTGAATGGTAGGGCCTTAAGGAGTGTAGTGGAACAGACGGACCTTGGAGTTCAGGTTCACAGTTCTCTGAAAGTGGAGTCACAGGTAGACAGGGCAGTGAGGAGGCTTTTGGCACACTGGCCTTCATCAGTCAGGGCATTGAGTATTGAAGTTGGGAAATTATGTTGCTCTTGTACAGGATGTTGGTGAGGCCACATTTGGAGTATTGTGTTCAGTTTGGTCATCTTGCTTTAGGAAGGATGTTATTAAACTGGAAAGAGTGCAGAAGAAATTTACAAGGATGTTGCCAGGACTCAACGCTCTGAGTTATAGGAAGAGGTTGGACAAGCTAGGACTTTTTTTTAGAGCATAGGAGACTGAGGGAGGATCTTACAGAGGCGTATAAGAACATGAGAGGCAAGGATAGAGTGAATGCACTCAGTCTTTTTCCCAGGGTTGGGGAACTGAGGACTAGAGGGCATCAATTTAAGGTTAGATAGAGGGGAATGAATAAAAGGGGCCCTGAGGGGCAACTTTTTTTACGCAGAGGGTGGTACACATATGGAATGAGCTGCCAGCAGAAATGGTTGAGGCGGGTACATCAACAACATTTAAAAGGCATTTAGACAAATACATGGATAGGAAAGGATTAGAAGGATATGGGCCAAGTGCAAGGAAATGGGGTTAGTGTGGACAGAAATTTTGGTCAGCATGGACCAGTTTGGGCTAAAGGGCCTGTTTCCATCCTGTAGGCCTGTATGGAGCCTGTAGGGCTCCATAACTCTGGCTCATCATCCTCTCCCAGAAGAATTTCTTGCAACCATTCAGTGTTATCCTTGACCCTGGCATGAGTGAGGAGAATTCCCCTCAGCTCTTGGCACTTTTTGTTATATTATGTTTCAAGGGACAGATAACTCACACTGTGTCAATCAACAGTCTGAACCCTGGCAGTGACAATGAAAGAACTACTCATGATGTCAAACGATCACTGCCCCTTTAATCATAGAGTCTATATAGTGCAGGAAGAGGCCATACGAACCACCGAGTTTGCACCAACCCTCCGAAGAGCATCCCACCCTATCCCCATATTTACCCTGGTTAGTCCACCTGACCTGCACATTCCTGGACATGACACAAAATCTTTTTAGCATGGTCAATCCACCTCATGTGCATATCTTTGGACTGTGGGAGGAAAACTGGAGCATCCAGAGGAAACCCACGTCGACAAGGAAGAGCATGTAAAACTCCACACAGTCATCTGAATCTGGAATTGAACCCAGCTCCCTGCTACTGTGAGACAGCAATGCTAACCACTGTGTCAACTGGCCGCCTCCATCTGAAGGTTAGTTTACCATTCTTCTGACAAATAAAGTTGAAAATGTGTTGCTGGAAAAGCGCAGCAGGTCAGGGAGCATCCAGGGAACAGGAGAATCGACGTTTCGGGCATAAGCCCTTCTTCAGGAATCCTGAAGAAGGGCTTATGCCCGAAACGTCGATTCTCCTGTTCCCTGGATGCTGCCTGACCTGCTGCACTTTTCCAGCAACACATTTTCAGCTCTGATCTCCAGCATCTGCAGACCTCACTTTCTCCTTCTGACAAATAAATACTTACTTCAAAAACAACAAACTGTTGATTGGGTGGATTTGGCACCAGATATAAATTGTTGACATTAGTTCAATGTGAATTGTGACCTCCGTGTTTCTTATCATCCTTTCCCTTTGTCTTCATATGCTACAGTTTTGGAAAGTTAATTATTGCTATAATAGCTGCGAAATGAAATATCATGTTACAGAGTAAATACAAGGAAAATTCAGTTTTCAATGAGCCCTAATATTTAAAATATGTCCATAACTACCCATATGCCACAGGATGGACATTCCACATGGTTAAAAGTGAGGACTGCAGATGCTGGAGATTAGAGTCAAGATTAGAGTGGTACTGGAAAAGCACAGAAGGTCAGGCAGCATCCAAGGAGCAAGAAAATCAATGTTTTGGGCAAGAGCCCTTCATCAGGAATGAACATTTGCTATAATAGCTCATTCCTAATGAAAGGCTCCTGCCTGAAACGTCGATTTTCCTGCTCCTCGGATGCTGCCTGACTTGCTGTGCTGTTCCAGCACCACTCTACTCTTGATTCCACATGGTTGAACTGCTTTGCAATATTTAAAGCTTACTTTTGGACTATCACCATAAACTGGAGGTTGGAGAGTGAAATTTACAATTGTTCACCCTTATCAGCTCCTTGTCCTGTGCCTATAAATTGGATATTTAAAGGTAAGTGTAGGAACCATTTCTTACAAGGTGAAAAAGTTTAAGAAGAAGCAAAGAAGCACTTCCTTTCTTTACCAGATCCCTCAACCTATCAAACTCCCAGTATTCTGGGTAATCCAAGATGGAGGACAGGACAAATTTCTGGCTATAACTGCTGCTCCTTTTTTGAGGTTTTTCAGGTGTTGGAGGTGATTTCCTTGAATTCCAGGAGCAGCAATTACTGTTTTATATGCTGTTGCATTGTTTTGGAACTTTGGAGAAAAAAAAGTCAAACCAACAGCAGTTTAAAAGGGAGAAGATCAGACAAAGGAAGCACATGGTCAGGTCAGTGCAGGAGAAAGAGAGAGAGAGAAAAACTGATACCACAGTGAACCTGCATAGTTACTGCCTTTGCTGTCTGCAGTTATGTATCACTGGACATTGGAGTGCGTCTGGGAAAATTATAAAACAGTGAAATTTACAACTGATCTTGAAGGAACCTGTTTGGGAAAGGTCACAGCACAGAAGCAGATAAGTGGATTTTTAGTGCGGCCTTAAAATAAGTCTGCAGTAGTGAGTAGAGTGGGTTCTT
Organism: Chiloscyllium plagiosum; assembly: GCF_004010195.1. Lineage (NCBI taxonomy): Eukaryota > Metazoa > Chordata > Chondrichthyes > Orectolobiformes > Hemiscylliidae > Chiloscyllium > Chiloscyllium plagiosum. The sequence goes on from NC_057746.1 coordinate 1,047,572, forward strand.
TCTTGATTATATGTTTTATTGAGCTATGTCTCTTGAATAAGCATAAAATATAAGCCATAAGTGTTAATTTAACCTGAAGAAGTGTTTTGTAGAGGAATAAGACAGTGCTATTTTCTGGGTCTGTAGATTGAAAGGAGCAAAAATGACCATTAGTAGAGTGATATGCACTTCTTGCCGGACATGGGAATTTAGGGAGAGTTTACGGGTTAATGGGGATTATATCTGCAATATAAATACTGTTGGTTGGGAATCCTATCAGATCGAATGGATTGGTTAGAGAAGCAGTTAGAGGCAATGAAGAATTTACAAGAGCAAAGGGATGTGATGGATGGCAGTTATAGGCAGGGGAGAAAGTCTCAGATACAGTCACACAGATGGGTTAACTCCAGGAAGATAGGAAAGTTAGGCGGGTAGCGCAGGAGTCTTCTGTGGCTATCCCAATTTCAAATAAGTATGCTGTTTTGGAAAATGTAGGGGGTGATGGACACTCAGGGGTACATAGCACGAACAGCTAAGTTTCTGATATTGAGACTGGCTCTAATGCAACGAAGGGTACGTCAGGTTCCATGCAATCGATTGTGTTAGGGGACTCTCTAGTCTGAGGTACAGACAGACGTTTCTTGGTCAGCAGCGAAAAATCAGAATGATGTGTTACTTTCCTGGTACCAGGATCAAGGATGTCTCAGAAGGTGCAGAAAGTTCTCAAGGTGGGGTGGGAACAGCAGGAGGTTGTTGTACACAATGGAACCAATGACATAGGAAGGGAAAAGGTTGAGATTCTGAAGGGAGATTACAGAGAGTTTAGGCAGGAATTTAAAAAGGAGGTCCTTGAGAGTAGTAATATCTGGATTACTCCCGGTGCTACGAGCTCGTGAGGGCAGGAATAGGAAGATAGAGCAGATGAATGCATGGTTGAGGAGCTAGTGTATGGGAGAATGATTCACATTTTTGGATCATTGGAATCTCTTTTCGGGTAGAAGTGACCTGTATAAGAAGGACGGATTGCACCTAAATTGGAAGGGGACTAATATACTGGCAGGGAAATTTGCTAGAGCTGCTTGGGAGGATTTAAATTTGTAAGGTCGGGAGGTGGGACCCAGGGAGATAGTGAGGAAAGATTTAAATCTGAGGCTGGTACAGTTTGACTGAACAAAAGCAAGTCAAACAGTCAGGGCAGGCAGGAACAAAGCAGAGAAGAAGGTAGTACTGATAAATTAAACTGCATTTATTTCAATGCAAGAGGCCTGACAGATGAACTCAGGGCATGGTTAGGAATTTGCGACTGGGATATCATAGTAATTATAGAAACGTGGCTCAGGGATGGGCGGGACTGGCAGCTTAATGTTCCAGGATACAAATGCTATAGGAAGGATAGAAAGGGAGGCAAGAGAGGAGGGGGAGTGGCATTTTTGATAAGGGATAGCATTACAGCTGTGCTGAGTGAGGATATTCCCAGAAATACATCCAGTGAAGTTATTTGGGTGGAACTGAGAAATAAGAAAGGGATGATCAGCTTATTGGGATTGCATTATAGACCCTCTAATAATCAGAGAGAAATTGAGAAACAGATTTGTAAGGAGATCTCAGTTATCTGTAAGAATAATAGAGTGGCTACGGTAGGGGATTTTAACTTTCTAAACATGGACTGGGACTGCCATAGTATTAAGGGTTTAGATGGAGAGGAATTTCTTAAGTGCGTACAAGACAATTTTCTGATTCCGTATGTGGATATACCTATTAGAGAAGGTGCAAAACATGACGTACTCTTGGGA
>NC_057746.1:1049843-1065715 GCF_004010195.1 Chiloscyllium plagiosum
GGGAAAGATATAAAAGAGACCTAAGAGGTAATTGTTTCACAGAGAGGGTGGTGAGTGTATGGAATGAGCTGCCAGAGGAAGTGGTGGCATTTGGATGGGTATATGAATAGGAAGGGTTTGGAGGGATATGGGCCAGGTGCTGGCAGGTGGGACTAGATTGGGTTGGGATATCTGGTTGGCATGGACAAGTTGGACCGAAAAGTCTGTTTCCATGCTTTACATCTCTATGACTCTATGACTGTATGACACTCAGTTTCAGTCTCATAAATTATCAGTGAATATTTTCACTTCTGACCTTGTGATAAAAAGGAGGTCATTGATTAAATGGTTTAAGATGGTTGGAGTTAGGACACCACCCTGAGGAATTTTGGGATTCTTGTGGTACAGTGGTAATGTATCTACCTCTGGGCCAGAAGGTTCAGGTTCAAGTCCTACCTGTGGGACTGTTATATGTAACACATCTAAGCAGGTTGACTAAAAATATCTGACATGAGAAACTCCTGCAGTGATGTCTTAGGACTGCAACAAGCACAACCATCCTTTTTTGGATTTAATATGATCCAACCAATGGAGAGCTTTCCTTCTGATTATCATTGAGTCCATTCTGTTTTGGGATCGTTGATGCTACACTCAGTCAAATGCGGCCTTAATGTCACGTGCAGTCACCTTCATGACAATCTTTGAAATCTGCTCCTTTGTCTATGTTGGAACAAGGCTAAAATGAGGTCAGCAGTGAGTGATCCTGTTAGAGCTCAAGCTTTGCATTGGTGAGCAGGAAGTTGAGGTATAAGTGCCATTTGATAGTGATTCAGCAACCATCCATGTGCAGACACCCAGAACAGCAACTGCCAGGAATAAAGATGGTGCCGCCCTGCAATCAGACTGTAGGGCAGAGTAATCACAAAACACAACACTATTCAGAACAGCAGTATAACAGGTGAAAATAACAAGAAAATCACTAATGATAACTACATTCTCCTCTCGATGATGAGCAATTAAATCTTTATAATAAAGCTAATAAACAGGTCACCATCGTGTCAGCGCAGCAAATGAGGCGTCCTACTAGGTATCTGATGGTGTGGCTTCCAGTGATGGAGAAATAAAAATTGTGAATATGCAAGGGCCACACTTAAGAAATTAGTGATTTTAGAAGATGTATACTTTAAGGATCTTACAGAGGTAGGGAGAAGGCAGACCATGGATTGATTTTAATGCAAAGATTGAGAATTTTAAATTTGCTGTGTTGCCAGATTGTAAGCCAAAGTAGGTCAGACAGCAAAGGGGTGATGGGTGATCAGGGATCAGTATGTGTTAGGAGATGGACAGCTGAGCTTTGAAGCACTTAGATTTATGAGAGGTATAATTTGGAGGCTTGGTAACAGAACATAGAATAGGTTAGCAGAAAAAGCTGGTGATACTGAGCAGATCTGACAACATCTGTGGAGAAAAACAACAGTTTCAGATCAACAACCTTGTATCAAAATTGGACACAGTAAGAAATATAAGAGTTATTAGCAATGCAGGGAGAGAGGAGAGTAAAGAACAAGATGAAAGGTCTGTTAAAGAAGATAGAGGGGAATCTGAAGAACAGGATGTACATATATTTGGAATGGCAAGGATTGATTAGATAGTCATCATGGATTTTTGTGTGGGAAATTATGTCACATGAACTTGATTGAGTTCTGGGTCTGAAGATCTCAACCCCCAAGGTGGGTCTCTCGGTTCCGCGATCGGTCAAATAATCAACAGGAATGCGATCTGTTTCAGCAAGTTTAGCAGTTTATTCTCGAAGCCAGGCACAGGTTTGTCCAGCAACACAGAGGTTAACAGCTCCTGTGTTCCTTGGAGAAACTGCGCTTCAAACAAAGGCATTTTTTATACGTTACTTAAGAAATAATACAGCCATAATTACAGAATAAATCCAATAAAATGACATGATGGACTGCAGGTTAACCCAATATTTTCTGGAAAACAAAGTTGTTTACTACACGTTTATTTCTTTCCATCTGCATTTCAAGGTTAACTAAAATAGTTAGTAATGTCCTATCAAGCTTAGTTAATTCCATGCTGTGAAGGGTTCATCGTCTGCTTTATCTTTTATTCAGTTAGCTCAGCAAGGCAGGAATGCAGCCTGAAGCCATTTTGTTCTGTTACTTTGTATTAAGAAGTCATTTTGTTGTTAATAAAAGCATGCATAAAAATTGTTACTCCTGACAATAGTCTAATTCCAGATTTTAGATCCTCAGGTCCACTGCTTTTTGGTAGTTTTATAAATGATTTGGATGTGAACATAGGAGCTATGGTTAGGAAGTTTGCAGATGACACCAAAATGGGTGGTTTAGTGGATAGTGAAGAAGGTTACCTCAGAGTAAATGGGACCTTGATCAGATGCGCCAATGGGTCTAGGAGTGGCAGATGGAGTGTAATTTAGATAAATGTGAAGTGCTGCATTTTGGTAAGGCAAACCAAGACAGGGGTGCAGGTTAAGAGTTCCTTGAAGATGGAGTAGCGAACAGTAGTGGGGTTAGACAGGGTAGTGAAAAGCATTTGATATACTTGGTTTTATTTATCAGTGCATTGAGTATAGGAGTTAGAATATCATGTGTGGTAGTACTGATTAGGCTACTTTTGAAATATTGCATTGAATTCTCCCTGCTCTAGAAAATATGCTGTTGAACTTGAAATAATACAGAAAAGATTTATCAGAATCTTGCCGGGGCTGGACGGTTTGAGCTAATTTTGGAGATTACGGGGTAACCTTATAAATGTTTATAAATTCACGACCAGTATCCTGGGGGGGAGGCTTTGGAATTTGCTAATGCTCTTTGGAATGGTTTAAGCTAATTCGGCAGGGGGACGAGAACCTGAATTGTAGCTCCAGTGTACAGGACGTAGAGAGTAGTGAGGTCATAAATAAGATTTCAAGGTCACAAGAGCATACTGGCAGGCAGGAAGATGGTTTGAAAGTGTCTGCTTCAATGCCAGGAGGATCCGGAATGAGGTGGGTGAACTTGCACCATGGGTTTGTACCTGGGACTTTGATGTTGTGGCCATCTCGGAGAGATGGGTAGAGCAAGGACAGGAATGGTTGTTGCAGGTTCCGGGATTTAGATGTTTCAGTAAGAACAGGGAGGGTAGTAAAAGAGGGGGAGGTGTGGCATTGTCCGTCAAGGATGGGAATTGCTGTTGCAGAAAGGACGTTTGATGAGGACTCATCTACTGAGGTAGTATGGGCTGAGGTTAGAAACAGGAAAGCAGAAGTTACCCTCTTGGGAGTTTTCTCTAGGCCTCCAAAAAGTTCCAGAGATGTAGAGTAAAGGATTGCAAAGATGATTCTAGATAGGAGTGAAAGTAACAGGGTAGTTGTTATGGGGACTTTAACTTTCCAAATATTGACTGGAAACGCTTTAGTTCGAGTATAGCGTTCGAGTATGGGTCAGTTTTTGTTCAATATGTGCAGACCTTGAGAGGCGAGGCCTTATTGGCTTTGGTACTGGGTAATGAATCAGGCCAAATTAGATTTGGAGATAGTTGAGCACTTTGGTGATAGCGACCACAATTCAGTTACATTTACTTTAGCGATAGAAAGGGATAGGTATATACCGCAGGGCAAGAATTACAGATGGGGGAAAGGCAATAATGATGCGATTAGGCAAGATTTAGGATGCATAGGATGGGGCAGAAAACTGTAGGGGATGGGCACAATTGAAATGTGGAGCTTGTTCAAGGGACAGCCAGTGTAAGCCCTTGATAATTATGTACCTGTCGGGCATGGAGGAAGTGGTTGAGCAAAGGAACCATGGTTTACTAAAGAAGTTGAATCTCTTGTCAAGAGGAAGAAGGAGGCTTATGTAAAGATGAGACATGAAAGCTCAGTCAGGGCACTTGAGAGTTACAAGTTAGCCAGGAAGGACCTAAAGAAAGAACTAAGAAGAGCCAGGAGGGGACATGAGAAGTCACTAGCAGGTAGGATCAAGGAAAACCCTAAAGCTTTCTATAGGTACATCAGGAATAAAAGAATGAAGAGAGTAAGGTTAGGGCCAGTCAAGGACAGTAGTGGGAAATTGTGTGGAGTCCAAGGAGATAGGAGAGGCACTAAGTGAATATTTTTCATCAGTATTCACACAGGAAAAAGACAGTGTTATTAGGGAGAATACTGAGATACAGGCTTTTAGACTACGGGATTGAGTCTAGATCAGAATGGTGCTGGTTCATAAGGAGGAGGTTTTAGCAACTCTGGAAAGTGTGAAAATAGATAAGTCCCCAGGTTGGATGGCACTTATGCTAGGATTCTCTGGGAAGCTAGGGAGGAGATTGCAGACACTTTGGCTTTGATCTTTATGTCGTCATTGTCTGCAGGAATAGTGCCAGAAGACTGGAGGCTGGCAAATGTTGTCCCCTTGTTCAAAAATGGGAGCAGATACAACCCTGGTAATTATAGACCAGTGAGCCTTACTTCGGTTGTGGGTAAAGTGTTGGAAAGGATGATTAGATATAGGATTTATAATCATCTAGAAAAGAATAAATCGATTAGGGATAGTCAACGTGGTTTTGTAAAAGGTAGGTCATGCCTCACAAACCTTACTGAGTTGGTTGAGAAGGTAACCAACCAGGTGGATGAAAATAAAGCGGTTCATGTGGTGTATATGGATTTCAGTAAGGCATTTGATAAGATTCCACATGGTAGACGATTGCACAAAATACGGAGGCATGTGTTTGAGGGTGATTTAGCTGTTTGGATCAGAAATTGGCGAGCTGAAAGAAGTCAGAGGGTGTGGTTGATGGGAAATGTTCATCCTGGAGTGCAGTTACTAGTGGGGTACTGCAAGGATCTGTTTGGGGGCCACGGCTGTTTGCCATTTTGATAAATGACCGGATCGAGGGCATAGAAAGATGGGTTAGTAAATTTGTAGATGACACTAAGATTGGTGGAGTTGTGGACCATGTGGAAGGATGTTGCAGGTTTCAGAGGGACAAGGATAAGCTGCAGAGCTGAGCTGAGAGGTAGCAAATGGAGTTTAATATGGAAAAGTGTGAGGGAATTCACTTTGGAAGGAGTAACAGGAATACAGAGTACTGGGCTAATGGTAAGATTCTTGGTAGTATGGATGAGCAGCGAGATCTCTGTGTCCATGTGCATAGATGCCTGAAAGTTACCATCCAGATTGATAGTGTTGTTAAGAAGGCATACGGTGTGTTAGCTTTTATTGGTAGAGGAATTGAGTTTGGGAGCCATGAGGTCATGGTGCAGCTGTACAAAACTCTGGTGTAGCCGCAATTGGAGTATTGTGTACAGTTCTGGTCACCGCATTATAGGAAGGATGTGGAAGCATTGGAAAGGGTGCAGAAAAAGTTTACCAGGATGTTGCCTGGTATGGAGGGAAGGCTGAGGGACTTGAGGCTGCTTTCATTACAGAAGAAATTTATAGGTGATTTAGTAGATTAGATTAGATTACTTACAGTGTGGAAACAGGCCCTTCGGCCCAACAAGTCCACACCGACCCGCCGAAGCGCAACCCACCCATTCCCCTACATTTACCCCTTTACCTAACACTACGGGCAATTTAGCATGGCCAATTCACCTGACCTGCACATCTTTGTGACTGTGGGAGGAAACCGGAGCACCCGGAGGAAACCCACACAGACACGGGGAGAACGTGCAAACTCCACACAGTCAGTCGCCTGAGTCGGGAATTGAACCCGGGTCTCTGGCGCTGTGAGGCAGCAGTGCTAACCACTGTGCCACCGTGCCGCCCATAGTAAAAACATAAAAGATGATTAGATAGGGTAGACAGTAAGAGCCTTTTTTCTCGGATTGGTGATGGCTAGCACGAGGGGACATAGCTTTAAATTGAGGGGTAATACAGGACAGATGTCACATGTAGGTTGTTTACTCAGAAAGTAGTAGGGGTGTGGAATGCCTTATAGGAAGGATGTGGAAGTATTGGAAAGGGTGCAGAAAAAGTTTACCAGGATGTTGCCTGGTATGGAGGGAAGGTCTTATGAGGAAAGGCTGAGGGACTTGAAGCTGCTTTCATTACAGAGGAAATTGATAGGTGATTTAGTAAAGACATAAAAGATGATTAGATAGGGTAGACAGTGAGAGCCTTTTTTCTCGGATGGTGATGGCTAGCACGAGGGGACATAGCTTTAAATTGAGGGGTGATAGATACAGGACAGATGTCACATGTAGGTCGTTTACTCAGAGAGTAGTAGGGATGTGGAATGCCCTGCCTGCAACAGTAGTAGACTCGCCAACTTTATGGGCATTTAAATGGTCATGGATAAACATATGGATGATAATAGAGTAGTGTAGGTTAGATGGGCTTCAGATTGTTTCACAATATTGAGGGCTGAAGAGACTGTACTGCTCTGTCATGTTCTATGTTCTATGACAGGTATGGATAGGGTGAATAAGCAATGTCTTTTTTCCCAGGGTAGTGGAGTCCATAACGCGAGGGCATAGTTTTATAAGTATGTAAAAGATATAAAAGGGACCTATGGGACAATATTTTCACATAGAGGGTGGTGTGTATGGAATGAGCTGCCAGAGGAAGTGATAAAGGCTTGTACAATTGCAAACTTTAAAGGCATCTGGATGGGTATGTGAATAGAAGGGCTTAGAGAGATATAAGTCAAATGCTGACAAATAAGACTAGATTATTTTAGAATAATTGGTCAGCATGGACAAGTTGGACCGAAGCGTCTGTTTCCGTGCTGTAGATCTGTATGACTCTATGAATGAATAACAAAAGGGATCCTGGTTCAAGACAAAAGGGAGTAGTAATGAGACAAGTAAAGAAACAAAAGATGAGACCAGCGAGTATGTGAAAGCAGAATCATTACCAACAAGAACAGAGGTTATGGCCCGTTTGAAAGATAAGCTGTTCTTCTTCCAGCTTTCATGGAGCTTCGTTGGAACACAACAGGATAGAAGGCAGGTAGATCACAGTGAGTAAGGTGAAAAATTAAAATGACAGGTGATCAGTTGGTTTGGACATGTGAACTGAATGAAGGGGTTAAAAATAAACAATCAGGCAGTCTGTGTTTGGCTTCCTTAATGTGGAGAAGACCATGTTAATAGCAGCAAATATAGTGTAAGAGTAGAAGTAAATTTGTGTTTGCTTGGAGGATTGTTTGGGAGCCTGGACAGTGACACAGATGGAGGTTTTGGACCTACAAAATCCACAAGGAATAGAGTCTAGGAAAGGGAAAGTGTGTTGGGGCTGATAGAGAGAAATGGACCAGGGCATCACAGAGGGAATGGAATCTTTGGAATGCTGAAAGGGGAGAGAATGTGTTTGGTGGTGACATCATGCTGGGCTGAGAGAAGTAGCTAATTATTGTGGAGGCCGATAAGTAGAAAGTGATGATGAGGGGAAATCTGTCAGAATTCTGTGATGGAGGAAAAGGGGTGAGAGATGAAATGGTCAAATATCTTTGAACCATGCCGGTGGGAAATTCTGACTGGAAGGAAAGTGAAGGCATATCTAAAGCTGTAGTATGCAAGATCACATTGTCTGAACAGATCTGACAGAGATGCGGAACCTTGGAAGTTAGACAGAGTTCTCACAGAAAGCAGGATATGAGGAATTGCACAGTAGTCTACTCTACTGTATTCACTGCTCAGAATGTGCACTGTACACTGGGGAGATGAAGTTTAGACTGAGTGACTGCTTTGCAGAACACCAATGTTCTGAATTTTTGGTTGCCTGACACTGTGTTCCCTGGCCAACATCTCTGCCTCAAGTTTGCTGCAGCGTTCCAGTGAAGCTCAATGCAAGCTGGAAGAACAGCATCTCATTTGTCACTTGGGGATCCTGCAGCTTTCAGGACTCAATATTTAGTTCAATAATTTCAGGTCTTGAGCATCTTCTCCCAGGTCCTTACCCCAACCCCCGCACTCAAGGCCTTGTCATCATATGTACCACAACAACCCATTGTCAGCTACTAATGGACCCACCATAGCAGCTATTCATTCCCCCAGGCTGATCTTTTCTCATTCCTTTGTCTGCCAAGCTGTGTTCTCTCTCTCTCTCTCTGCATTCCATCTCCACCAATTGTTTACTTCTCCCCTCCTCCTCTACCCAGCCTATTTTCTGCATCTATACCAACCGTTTTCTAGCTGATCAGTTTTAATGGGTCACTGGACCTGAAACGTTAACTCTGATTTCTCTCCATAGATGCTGCCAGACCTGCTGACTTTCTCCAGCAATTTCTGCTTTTGTTTCTATTTTCCAGCATCCTAGGTTCCTTGATTTATTTTAGTGATAAATCTCTTCCACTGCTACATCTCTTCCATGTATGCCCACCATGAAGAAGTTCTGCTTCACATTCCTTGATGGGATTTCCATTCTGGTCATTCTTCTTGTTCATCATCATTACTTTTGTTCTCTCCTAGTGTTTGACAAGGTATTTGCTTCCACAGCCACATCTAATTTCTCAGTGACTGCCTGCAACTAAGCCTCACATCATGTGGATTCCAACTGAAGGTTCATCCTTCACCTTTCAAATCCACTCAGGATCACAGGTGTCTCTGGGAGGTACAGTGCTCCTCAAATAGCTCTTCTCACTGAAAACTGACAGCCACACTCAGTGCCATGTGCTACCACATGCACACTCTCGACCTCTCTATAAGTATCATCTCATGCTATCTCAGAGCAGTCCTGCCTCCAAGTTCCCAAGTTCCACTTCATTCTCTAGCTTGTCAATGTTCTAACAAGAACCTTTTTCTCTTGTTTTCATGCTTAAGAAACACAAACGTCAGAAACTCCGAGGTGCCCACACTCCTCTGGAACCTTCCCCCTGTCCTCTTCCCTCTGTCTGCCTTCTCCTAACCATACCTCTTGTCAGATATTTACTATGCCCTCTGACCTTCTGCTCTTAAATGTTCTGCACTCTGCGCTCCCACCTCAATGAATTTTGGGCACATGGTATTGAACTCTTTTTCCCTTGTCTTTGTCTCTGTGCCCATTTCTGGACAAGAATCCTTTCCCCATCACACAGGCCCCTTCACCTGCCTACAACACTCTCCCAGCAGCTGGACCCATCCCTCTGGCCTTTTTCCTGCACTTGATCTGCTCGTTAAGAATAGTCAACGTGAAATTGGTCGCCTCAATTTCTATGCGCCCCTCTTACCTATTCCAATGTATCTCCCTCTGAATTGAACTCTGTGCTCTTGGATCCAATCTTGATTTTATTATTAAGCATACTGGTAAGGCTGGTGCTGATGTCGTCTGGCGTATTGACCTCGACATTGCAGAGAATGGGTGTCAGCTCTCAGACACCATCTCCTATCTCCCCCAGACCATGACCCCACCATTGTATACCAGGCCATTGTGTCCACAACGGTCACTAATCTCATTTCATCCACTCCCTCCACTGCCTCACAGCTGATAGATCATAGATCATCATAGAATTCCTTCAGTGTGGAAACAGGCCATTTAGCCCAACAAGTCAATACCAAACCTTTGAAGAGTAACCCACCCAGACCGATTCCCCTGCCCTATTATCCTACATTTACCCCTGACTAATGCACCTAACCTACACATCCCTGAACACTATGGGGCAATTTAGCATGGCCAATTCAAATAACCTGCACATCTTTGGATTGTGGGAGTAAACCGGAGCACCCTGAGGAAACCCACGCAAATACAGAGAGAATGTACAAACTCCACACAGACACCCAAAGTTAGAATCACACCCGGGTCCTTGTCACTGTGATGAAGCAGTGCTAAGCACTGAGCCATCATGCCAGGTTTTGGTGGGATACAAACATATTAATCAGGAGCAAGGGCTTTTGTGGTGCAGTGGTACTGTCCCCATCTCTAAGCTAGAAGGCTTGAGTTCAAGTCCCACCTGCTTCTTCAGAACTCAAGAAAGGTGACTGGACTCAAAATGGTAACCCTTGCTTTCTCTCCACAGATGCTGCCAAATCTGCTTAGTTTCTCCAGCAATTTCTGATTTTGTTTCTTTCTTCGCAAGTATAGGGGTACATGAGAAAAAAATAAACACCACCCCCAGCCAGAAAGAGTCAGTGGAGCAGGATCAGTGGGGCAGCACTTTTGAAGAGCCAGCAATGATCAAAGAGGCTGAGTGGCCTGCTCTTGTCTCTGCACTGCAAGAAAAACAAACACATAAGGAGCTAACAAAAGCATTACACTGCTGGAAAGTTTCAGCAGGTCTGGCAGCATCTATAGAGAGAGAGAGAAACAGAGTTAATGTTTTATAAGACACAGGAACAGAAATTAGGCAATTCAGCCCATCGAGTTTGCTCTGCCACTCAATCATGCTTCTGAACCCTATTCTCCTGCTTCTTCCCCATAACCCTTGATACTCAAGAACCTATCTATCTCAGGTTTAAATATACTCAATAACCAGGCCTCCACAGCCATCTGTGGCACTAAATTCTACAGATTCACTGCTTTCTGGCTGAAGAAGTTTCTCCTTATCTTCGTTCTAAAAGGTCTTCTCTTTACTCTAAGGCTGTGCCCTCAGGTTCCTAGTCTCTCCCGTCATTGGAAACATCTTCCCACTATCCACTCTGTCCAGGCAGTTCAGTATTCTGTAAGTTTCAATTGGATTCCCCTCTCATTCAGTATAGACCCAGAGTCTTCAAAGTTTCCTCATATGTTTCAGGTCCAGTGACCCTTCTTCAGAACACATAGATCCCCATCCCCGTACAGCTTGCTCTACTTCTTTCCAAAATCCATAAACAGAACTGAATCTGCAGACCCTCTCTTTCTGCCTGTTCCCTGTCTCACAGAACTCATCTCTTCCCACCTCAATTTGATTTTTTTTCTCCTTTTGTCCAATCCCTTCTCACCCACACCTGCAATTGTTTTGACGCTTAATGTCAGTTTCAGAATTTCCAGTCTGCGGGTTCCAGCTGCTTTCTCTTTACCATGGACACATAATCCCTTTACACATCCATACCCGAGCAAAATGGTCTCAGCACTTTCCGCTTCTTCCTGGAAAAAAGGCCTGAACTGTCTCCATCTGCCACAACCCTCCCCCGCCTGGCTGAGTTCACCCTTACTTTGAAAAATGTCTCCTTTAACTCCTCTCACTTTCTTCAAGTCAAAGGTGTGGACATTGATACCCTCATGGGTCCTAGTTATGCCTGTCTCTTTGTGGGGTACAAGGAACATTCCTTGTTCCAGTCCTACTCCAGGTCCCACACACAACTCTTTCTCCAGTATATCTATGATATGATCAGTGCTGCTTCCTTCTCTCTTCCTGAATTGGAAAATTTATCTATTTTGCTTCCAATTTCCACCCCACTCTCACTTTGATCTGATCTATCTCTGACTCCTCCCTTCCTTCCTTGACATCTATGTCGCCATTTCTGGGAATAGGTTGGCCACCAATATTGACTACAAATCCACTGACTTCTACAGTTATCTTGACTGTACATTCTCACAACCTGCTTCCTGCAAAGATTCCATTCTATTCTCCCAGTTCCTTCATCTCTGTCGCATCCATTCCAATGATGGCAACTTTGACAAGGGGCCCTCTGAAATGCTAACCTTCTTCCTCCACCAAGGATTCCCTGCTAGTGTGGTTGATATGGCCCTCAGCTGTGTCTGACCCATCTCCTACATTTCGGTCCTCACTCTGTCTCTTTTCTCCCCCAACATCAAAAGGGTCCCCCTCATCCTTACCTACCAGCCCACCAGCATCCACATCCAAAAAATCATTAGCTGCCATTTCCTCCTCCTCTGCTCCCAAACCCTCCCCACACCATATTCCCATGGAATCGCAGAAGTTGTGATACCTAACCATTTCCTTCCTCCCTCCTCACTATCCAAGGCCCAAAGTACAAGCAGCAATTGATCTGCACTTCATTCAATCAAGTCTACTATATTCATTGCTCACAGTATGGTCTTCTCTACATGGGAAGATGAAGTGCAGACTGGGCGCTATGCAGAACATCTACGTTCTGTCTACAAAATGATCCTGAGGCTTCTGGTTGCCTGCCACTTCGACACACCACCATATTTCCTGGCCAACATTTCTGTCTCAGGCTTGCTTCAGTGCTCCAGTGGAGCCCAGCACAAGTTGGAATAACACGTCATTTTTTTCTTGGGGACCCTACAGCCTTCTGGATTCAACGTCAAGTTCAACAATTTTAGGGCTTGAGAACCTTCTCCCATGTCCGTATTCCAATGCCCACACACCCAGAAACAACCTATTGTCAGCCACTGATGGTCTCCATTAGGAGCTACTGACTTCCCAGGCTGACATTTGCCCAGTCCTTTGCCTGCCCAGCTGCTCCTCACTCTCTCTCTGGGTTCTCCACCTAATTTACTCTTTCCCTTCTCCCTCCCACTCCATCCTATATTCAGCATATAAACCAACCTTTTCCTACCTAGAATCTGTTCTGAAGAAGGTTACTGGACCTGAAATATTAATTCTGCTTTATTTCCACAGATGCTGCCAGACCTGCTGAGTTTTCCCAACAATTTCTGTTTTTGATTGTGATTTCTGGCATTCACAGTTCTTTGGGTTTGTTTGTGAGGAAGTTTAGCTGTGGTAGCCTGCTAATTATTAATAGATGATCCCCAAAATGGAAACGAAGAAGTTGAGGAAGGGAAGGGTAATATCAGAAGTGGATTACAAAATGGTGAAGAAAAGAAGTTGATTAAAATTTCCGGTTTAGCGTGAGAGCAGGAAATGGCACCAGTAGAATATTCAATGTACCAGATAAAAAGGTTATGCAGAGCTAGAGGTAAATGAGTAAAATTGGACAATTAATGACCTGCATACCCCACAAAAAGGTAGTTGCTTCTGGGACTCATGTAGATGGAGGAGGTAGCAGTGCCCAGTAATCCAGGTTATCATGGTAGAAGGTAAAATTTAACCACTAAAATCTGGAGTTCAAAGTTAGGTTAATGAGGATTATGCCATTGTCAATTGTTGTAAATCTCATTTAGGATTTTAGGGAAGGAAATCTGCTGTCTTTACCTGGTCTAACCGACACATGACTCCAGATACACGGTAATGTGTTTGAAGGAACTGAGCTCTGAAATGATTGAATCAGGCATTCAGTTTCAGGACATGTCCAGATGGGCAATAAATGCTGGCTTTTCCAGGGTTGTTCAGATCTCTTAAACAAATTTTAAAAAGATATGTTTTATTTTGAGGAAAAGAGTGGAATTAAAAGAGAAGTGGTTCATTGTGAGAACAGGTTTGACCAGGTGGAGGAGGGTGCTGGCTTCTCAACTATTAAGATCCTGGTATGCTTAAACTAAATTGAGAAACATTGAACATGCCCAGACAGTTCCGCTTGGATTAAATTTTGTGTGTGTTGTGGGGGAGGGTGGTGTTTGAGTGTAAAATCCCCAACTACAAACTGCAAATAAACAGATTCATTGCAAACTGGCAATCATACATGTTCCAGCCAATAAAATCACAGAAACTAACAATGTCATCTATTGTTCGGTCAAATGCTGTTACTGAAGGCTTCAATCCACTTAGAGGATTTCATTATCAGCATAAGTCTGTGCAAATTGCCTTTCAATTCTGTAGCAATTGTAACAAGATCAACCAGGTGGACCTCATAGAATATGAGTTCCCTGATTGAGGCTGTTAATCTGGTCCAATCATGGAGTGCTGGCTGAGAGATATAAACAGGAGTGTTAGGAGTTCTGCTCACTCTGACTTTGGCTTTGAGCTAGCTGGGTCAGGGTCATGTACTGTGCACGAGCAAATAAAGAGTGACTTGGTGATGAGATACCGGCCTTTGGGGAGTTATTTCAAGTTCCTGTTTATTTTGTCACAGATTGTTGATTCTAAAACATTTCCCATCAGTAACATTGAATTGGCCTGTAAATAAGAGAAAGGAATGCTGAAGGGCTTATGCCCAAAACATCGACTCTCCTGTTCCTCAGATGCTGCCGGATCTGCTATACTCCATCATCAGACCACAACAAAACGATTTGACATGTAATTGCCACTTTATTCTTGTAATTGATTTCGAACAATTTCTAATACTCTAACACTACTTATTTTCTTCCTCGGGGAGAAAGTGAGGTCTGCAGATGCTGGAGATCAGAGCTAAGAAGGGCTTATGCCCGAAACGTCGATTCTCCTGTTCCCTGGATGCTGCCTGACCTGCTGCGCTTTTCCAGAAACATATTTCCAACTTATTTTCTTCCTCACCAATTTGCCTTTTGCAGATACATTCATTTATGACAGTATCAGTAGGAAGCCACTCCTTTGGAAACAATGTTCTGTCTTCACATTGTGGACACCTACCATCATGTTCTGTGTTATTATCACTGTGATAAATGGAATAGATTCAGAACAGAGCTAGCAACTCAAGAAGGACATCTATGCAGTGCTGGGGCCATCAGCAGCAATAGATTATACTTCATCACAATTTGTAATCTCATGACCTAGCATTGCCCCTAATCTAACATTACGATCAAGTGAGACTGCAGGAGGGCATGCTAGGAGCAGCACCAGGTATCCCTAGAAATAAAGTAATAACCTGGGTGGATGTACACTGCAGGACAGCATGCATGCTAAACAGTGGAAACGTAATGTAATGAGCAGAGCTAAGCAATTACACAAACACTGGATCAGATCTAAGCTCAGAACTCCCGTCACATGAACCTGACAATGAGGTATCAGAATGGTGTGTTGCCTTTCTTGTGCCAGGATCAAGGATATCTCAGAGAGGGTGCAGAATTTTCTCAAAGGGGAGAGGACCGTGGCTGCACGGTGACACAGTGGTTAGCACTGCTGCCTCACAGCGCTAGAGACCTGGGTTCAATTCCTGCCTCAGGCAATAATCTGTGTGGAGTTTGCACATTCTCCCTGTGTCTGCGTGGGTTTCCTCTGGGTGCTCTGGTTTCCTCCCACAGTTCAATAATGTGCAGGTCAGGTGAATTGGCCATGCTAAATTGCCCGTAGTGTTAGGTGAAGGGGTAAATGTAGGGGAATGGGTCTGCGTGGGTTGCTCTTCGAAGGGTTGGTGTCGACTTGTTGGGCCGAAGGGCCTGTTTCCACACTGTAAGTAATCTAATCCCATTACAAGACCTGCAGGAGATTGTTGTACACATTGGAACTGATGATATAGGAAGGGAAAAGGACAAGATTCTGAGGAGAGAATATAGGAAGTTAGGCAGGAATTTAAAAAGGAGGTCCTCTAGGGTAGTAAAATCTGGATTACTCCCAGTGCTGCAAGTTCGTGAGAATAGGGATAGGAGGACAGAGCAGATGAATGTGTGGCTAAGGAGCTGGTGCAGTGGAGAAGGATTCATATTTTTGGATCATTGGAATCTCTTCTGTGGTAGAAGTGACTTATTCAAGAAGATGCATTGCACCTGAATTGGAAGGGGACTAATATACTGACTCTAAATTTTCTAGAGCTGTTCGGGAGGCTTTAAACAAGTTTGGGGTGGGAGGGTCCCAAAGAGTAAGTGAGGAGAGAGCAGTCTGAGACTGATATAGTTGGGAAAAGGAGTAAGTCAAACAGGATACTGATTAAGGATGATCAGCCACGATCATATTAAATGGTGGTGCAGGCTCGAAGGGCGGGGAGGCAGAAACAATGCAGAGAACACAGTAAGACTGATCTGTTAAAGTGCATTTATTTCATGCAAGAACACTAACAGGTAAGACAGATGAACTCTGGGCATGGTTAGGAACATGGGACTGGGATATCATAGCAATTAGAGAGATGTAGCTGAGGGGTAGACAGGGCTGGCAGCTGAATGTTCCAGAGTATAGATGCTATAGGAAGAATAGAAAGGTGGGCAAGAGAGAGGGCGGTGTAACATTTTTGATTAAGGCTGTATGTTATTGCTGTACTTAAGGAGGCTATGCCTGGGAATACATCCAAGGAAGTTATTTGGGTGGAACTG
>NC_057746.1:1066215-1079561 GCF_004010195.1 Chiloscyllium plagiosum
ATGTCTCATGAATTTGATTGAGTTTTTTGAAGAAGTAATAAAGAGGAATCATAAGGGCAGAGCGGTGGATGTGATCTATATGGACTTCAGTAAGGCATTCAACAAGGTTACCCATGGTAGACTGGTTGACAAAGTTAGATCAAATGGAATACAGGGAGAACTAGCCATTTGGATACTGAAATGGCTCAAAGGTAGAAGACAGATGGCTAGGGGAGGTTGCTTTTCAGACTGGAGGCCTGTGACCAGTGGTGTTCCACAAGGATCAGTGCTGGGTCCACTACTTTTCGTCTGTTATGTAAATGATTTGGATGTGAACATAGGAGTTATGGTTAGCAAATTTGTTGCTGAGACTAAAATTGTAGTTGTAGTGGACAACAAAGAAAGTTACCTCGGATTACAATGGGATCTTGATCAGAGGGGCCAATGGGTCTAGGAGTCGCAAACGGAGTTTAATTCAGATAAATGTGAGGTGCTGCATTTTGGAAAGGCAAATCAGGGCAGGATGTATACAGTTAATGGTAAGGTCCGAGGGAGTGTTGCTGAACAAAGACACTTTGGAATGCAGGTTCACAGTTCCTTGAAAGTGGAGTCTTAGATAGATAGGACGGTGAAGAAGGTGTTTGGTATGCTTTCCTTTATTGGTTAGAGCACTGAGTATAGGAGTTGGGAGGTCATTTGCGGCTGTACAGGACATTGGTTAAGCCACTTTTGGAGTACTGCGTGCAATTCTGGTGTCCTTGCAATAGGAACGAGGTTATGAAACGTGAAAGGGTTCAAAAAAGATTTAGGAGGACATTGCCAGGGTTGGAGGGTTTAAGCTACAGGGAGAGGCTGAATAGACTGGGGCTAATTTCCTTGGCATATCGGAGGCTGAGAGAATAGGGTAAAAAGGCAAGGTATTTTCCCTAGGGTGGGGGAGTCCAAAAATAGAAGGCATTATTTTAAGGCGAGAGACGAAAGATTTAAAAGGGTGCTAAGGGCAATCTTTTTCATGCAGAGGGTGGTGTGTGTATTGAATCAGCTGCCAGAGGTAGTAGTGAAGGCTGGTATGATTACAACATTTAAACATTTAAAAGGCATCTAGATGGCTAGAGGGAGTGTTTCGAGGGATATGGGCCAAATGCTGGCAAATCGGACTAGATTTATAAAGGATATCTGGTCAGCATGGAGGAGTTGGACCGAAGGGTCAATGACTTTATAACTCTATGAACAACTCACTGGAGGAGGGGAAAATACAAATATCTCCTTCCTCAATGATGGGAGCCCAGCAAACCTGTGCAAAAGGCAATGAATATTTATAAATGTAGACATGCAGCTATATTAAAAATTGAGTGTTGTTGTAAAAAACTGACCAAATACTGAACTACACCAGCAACCATCCCAACACACACAAATGAAGCTGTATCAGAACACTGTTCCAACGAGCCACCACACACTGCAGCACAGACGAACTACTCAAAACAAAGAACCATTTACAACGTATTCAAGAATAATGGATACTCAAAAAATACAGTGCGCAGATTCATTACATTTTTTTACATTACATTACATTTACATTTTATACATTACATTACAGTGTGGAAACAGGCCCTTCGGCCCAACAAGTCCACACCGACCCGCCGAAGCATAACCCTTACAATCCTTACATTTACCCCTTACCTAACACTATGGGCAATGTAGCATGGCCAATTCACCTGACCTGCAGATCTTTGGACTGTGGGAGGAAACTGGAGCACCCGGAGGAAACCCACGCAGACACGGGGAGAACATGCAAACTCCACACAGTCAGTTGCCTGAGGCGGGAATTGAACCCGGGTCTCTGGTGCTGTGAGGCAGCAGTGCTAACCACTGTGCCACCATGCCACCCGTGTTCCTCAAGAACAAACCATGACAAGCAGACCCATCACAGCCAGAAACCCTAACCACCTTACCATACATCAAAGAAGTTTCAGAAATGACCCCTCAGAATCCTAGTAGCACACAAACCCACCAACACTCTCAAACAAAAACTAGCAAACTTAAAAGACCCAGTACATCCCATGGACAAAACCAACGTCATCTACAAAATTCCATGCAAGTACTGCCACAAACACTATGTAGGGCAAATAGGAAGAAAGTTAGCCACCAGGATACATGAACACGAGCTAGCCACAAAAAGACACAATCCTCTCTCCCTCGTAGCCCTACACACAGATGAAAAAAGCCACCATTTCGACTGGGACAACACATCTATCCTGGGATAGGCTAAGCAAAGACATGCCAGAGAATTCCTAGAGGCCTGGCACTCCAACCACAATGCTATAAACAAACACATAAATCTAGATACGATCTATCAACCCCTCAGAAAACGAACAGGAAATGACATCACCACAAACCCTAGGAACCCCATCCAGGAGAAAGATATAAATAGAAAGCAGGAGACAACAGCTTCGCTTCACTTGGAGGTCGCCAATGATGATGTTACCTAGCCAGGTAATGAAATGTCTGGATATCAAACCTACAGCTCAGCGAGCAAACCTACACCCCAAATCTCAACCTGAGCTACAAACCTTCACAAACCTTGCAAGAGTTGTGTTGTTGTGTAGTCTCTGTTGTGAGGTTAGACAACTCCAAGCAGAATGCAGGTGTCCCACCAAAGCAATCAAATCAGTACAAACTCAAACTGGTACCAATGCAAAACAGTCCCAACTTTATTAGCAAAATAATTGCAATAACTTTTATCCAAAAGAATACTGTCTCTAATCCTATTTGGCCCGTTAAGAGTTGGGACTCTCTTTGGGACTGCGAAGCTGCTTTGTCTCCTCTCCTCTCTCTCTCTCTTTCTCTTTCTTCAGGTGGTCAGCGGGTTTCTGCCTTTTGCTATGTTCATTGAGAGTACCTCGAGCTACTGCATCACTGCCTGGTTCAGGAATTGCACCATCTTGGATCATAACACCCTCTAACAAATAGTGAGGACAGCTGAGAAGATCATTGGGGTCTCTCTTCCCTCCATTACGGACATTTACACCACACGCTGCATCCGCACGGCTGACAGCATTGTGGTTGACCACACACATCCCTCATTCAAATTCTTCTCCCTTCTGCCATTTGGCACAAGATACCGGAGCATTCGGTCTCTAACAGCCAAACTGTGCAAAATTTTCTTACCCTAAGCCATCAGGCTCTTAACACTCTATTCCATTTGCAATTTTTGGACAACATTTTGAATTGCTGCTAAAACAATGTTTTATTAATGATCATTCATTGTTACATTCATTGTAATTTGTCCACCACTGTGCCTATCATCTATTCTTGTCAGGAATTACTATGCTGTCTTGCATGCTTTGCACTTTTCTAGGCACTTTATGCTGCCCTGTGTATAACTGTACGCTCGTGTAGTCTGTGTGTTCATATAGCACCTTGGTCCTGAGGGAACGTTGTCTCACTTTTATTGTACCAACTGTACATAATAGAAAT
Organism: Chiloscyllium plagiosum; assembly: GCF_004010195.1. Classification (NCBI taxonomy): domain Eukaryota; kingdom Metazoa; phylum Chordata; class Chondrichthyes; order Orectolobiformes; family Hemiscylliidae; genus Chiloscyllium; species Chiloscyllium plagiosum. Next base: position 1,069,672 of record NC_057746.1, read on the forward strand.
GACTAATAAAGCTACTCTACTCTACTCTACTATTCCTCTTCAGAAGATCCAAAAGGAAAGAAAAATTTTCCTTGGTTTGCTGGAAGTTTCTATAGTTGTGCCCTATCTTTTGAAACAGTGTCAATTATTCGGATTTTTTACTGCACTTTGTTTTGTTGCTTAGCAGGGCCTGGTGCCTATCTGTCTGGGCCTTCCTTTGCTTGATGGATAAGATTTGAGGGACCCCTCTGTCGAGGATAACTGTTGCCTTTTACCATTATGCTAATGTCATTAGCACCTGGCTGCTGCGTTTGTACTGTGTCTGATGTCTAGATTTTGTGACTTAAGAGTTTTACCTGGCCAATATGCCTTTGCTGTTTGGCCATGTTAGCAATTGATCTGTGTTTTAGCAACCAGGTGGATGCTACAGTATCATCATTGCAAGACCAAATTCAAACTTAGGGAACATTTCGCCGAACATCTCAGCCGGGCCCACAGGAGCTGACCGGACCTCCCAGTCATCACCCATTTTAATTCCCCTTCCCACTCCCTTTCTGATATGACCATCGTTGGCCTCCACCATTGCTACAACGAACCAAACCGCAAATTGGAGGAACAACACCTCTTCTGCCACCTGGGCAGCCTACAGCACAGAGGATTCAAAATTGAGTTCTCCAATTTCAAATAACGTCCCTTCCCATCCCCCGACTCACTTCCCAGTCCCTCCTCTCCCTTGCACTGCTCCCTGCCACCAACCAGATTCATTCCTCCCTTTTACCATCCAGGTCCTACCCTCTACCTGTCTTCACCTATCCACACTTCACCACCCTGCCCCTGCTTCCCTCTTTACTGCAGCTCCCCCAACACCCACCCCTAGTCCTGAAGAAGGGTTACAAAACATTGACTTCTCCACTTCCTGATGCTGCCTGGCTTGCTGTGTTCTTCCAGCCACCTGCCTGTCTACTTTCATTTTGCATTCATCAAGAATCTCAAGAATGCAAAACGTAATGAGAAGAATTATTGATGCTGTGTGAGAAAAACTGATGATTGGTTGGCAAGTGGCCTGTGATAGGTAGGAACATTACCGCAGGGAATGCACGAAGGAAGAGTGAACTACCAAGCTTTTATTTAGTTGAAAAGCTGCAATGTATGGACACATTTCCAAATAAACCTGCTGGACTACAACCTGGTGTTGTGTGATTTTTAACTTTGTCCAACCCAGTCCAACACTGGCTCCTCCACATCATCACTTTCGTTTGTTTGCGAAGAACCATGCATTGTGCATGTAACTTCTCTTGACTTATTGATAATATTTAATTGGCTGTTAGTGTAATTCTTAGCATAGTTGGGATTGTTGAGTAAGTGTTACCCGGCTGCAGAATCATCTAATGTTGGAAAAAATGTACAGAGGTTTTCAAGGATGGGTTGTTCGGGAACAATCTGTACTCAGCCTGTAATGAAAAGCTGAAGAGACATGCTGTTTGATACATTGCCTGAGTATGCATGACATACAATGCACAGTTATGTGATCAGGGTAATCAATAATCCGCAGGATGTGGCCTGATTTCAGCATTAAGCTTGCAGTGTGAGCAAGTGGCTTGAACTCTATTCATGAAGTTGCTGATAGGTCCAATTATATTGGGTATGGGGAAGTCCCAATGTGTATATTGGCCAGTGAAGATAGACTTGCAATAGAGAACATGAGTGTATTTCTCACCTAGTACATCAAAGGAATCATTTAACTGCTTCATTTCAAAGTCAAGTGTGAATGCAGGATAAAATCCATTAAAGGTGTGTAAGGTAATGCTTAATTCCAGCTATAAATTCAAATAATACGAACATATTGTTTAAAGGTCAGAAATATACAAGAAGTAGCAGTTTAGGAGTCATTCCACAGAAGACACTTTCATGCAAAGTGATGAAAATCTTAGTGGGCTTCGAGGGAATACCATGATAGCACTGTCTATTTGGGCGTAGATAGTGCCACTAATGCTGAACTCAACTGTGCAGGTTTCTGAGTTCATAAGCTCCATGATAACTGATTCATTAAATGATGGCACAACTGGACTACTATTAAATAGTGTCCTGGTGCAAATGTTCTCAGCTTTCTTGAATAGTACATTAATGAATAGATTGGCAATGTTCAACATGGTCACATGACATTGTCTTTGATATGCAAGCCCTGCATGGTCTTTGGCCATGAAGATGAAGAACTCCTTCACTAGATATGTAGAAAACTTGCTCAGAACTAGTTGAAGTAACTTGCTTAACCATTTGGCCAATGCATGCTGAGCCAGTCAGAGAGAAGATTGAACATAAAAGGACATCTGCATTTCTTAGGAAGCCCATACACGTATGGATATGGATATGACATATGAGCATGAATTCCATCATATTTATCACCAATCAGTCATTGCTTTTACATGTGCAACAAACCTTTCTCATAACTTGCTTTTGAGCAGGGCTATGCAGTCCTGCTTAATGATGGACCCAATGAACGTGAATTTCAATTCATCATTAAAAATAACATACTCTTTGTGAATAAAATCACACTTATTAAAGGGACCTGAACAGGAACTCCCTAACAGCACTGTGTTGATGTCCTAGCCACCATTTCCATCCAATGAATGAATTTTTACTGGTTGGGTCAGCATGAAAGGAAGAAAGGGAGGACTTGGAGGCCTTCATCATGGCAGACTGATGCATACAGGGACTGGATGTCTATGGTGAAGATAAGGCATTGGGAGCCAGGGAAACAAAAGGCATGAAGGAGGTGGAGGGTGTGAGTGGTGTCCTGAATGTAGGTGGGGAGTTCCTGGACTAAGGAGGCAGGATGGTGTCAAGGTATGCAGAGATAAGTTCTGTGGGGCAGGAGCAGGCTGAGACAATGAGTCATCCGGGGTAGTCAGGCAATGAGTTTTGGGTAGGACGTAGAATCAGGCGGTGCAGGGTTACTGGACTATGAAGTTGTCCTTGGAGAGAGAGGAGGAAAACTTCTTCAAGGTAGGCATCCTTGGAAGAGCCTTCGCAGTAAGGTTATAATCAACTAGGAGAAAGTGAGGACTGCAGATGCTGGAGATAAGGTCTGCTACATCGGGCAGACAGGACGCCAACTTGTGGATCGTTTCAGATAACATCTCTGGGATACCTGCACTAACCAACCCCACTGCCCCGTAGGTGAACACTTCAACTCCCACTCCCACTCCACCAAGGACATGGAGGTCCTGGGCCTCCTCCATCACCAGACCCTAACCACCTGACGACTGCAGGAAGAACACCTCATCATCCGCCTTGGGGCCCTGCAACCGCACAGGATCAATGTGGATTTCACCAGTTTCTTCATATCTCCTCCCCCCCTCCCCACCTTATTCCAGTCCCAACCTTCCAACTCAGCACTGCCCTCTTGAACGATTCTGTCAATCTTCTTCCCATCTATCTGCTTCGCCCTTCTCTCTGATCTATCACTTTCATCCTCACCTGCATTTACCTATCACATTCCCAGCTACCTTTCCCCCAACCCCACCCCCTCCCATCCATCTCTCAGTCCCCTTGGCCCACAAGCCTCATACCTGATGAAGGGAGCACTCAAAATGTTGGTTCGTTCACTGTGTAACATGCTGTAACCTGTCACATATCAGCTTGCCTTTACAAAAATAAATAATTCTGGCTCAGGGTATCATCTGGACTCCATCTTGTGTCTTTACCATCACTAACAAGTGAGTTCAATGGGTGAAACAGAAAAATATTTCAATATTGTTTGAATCAAAACTGTTTCAAAGAATATTACCAAATAAGAATTTATGTGTTGTATGTGTCAGCATTGGTAGAGAGTCCATGCTAACTGTGTGTTAAACCAGACAAGGGTAACATAAATACTTCTGTTTGTGCACCTGACCAATCGCATTGGAGACGAGCTCAGTCAGCTACACCATCAACCAACAGGATCAGCAGAACACATATGTTGCTAAGAGAACTCTCTCAATGAATTCATATTTTCACAATGATGTTTATGAAGAAGTATCTACATGAATTTCCATAGGGTGAGTTACTGATACAGTTCTCTGAGCTTAGCTCAAGTGAAACACTTCAGTGAAACACACTTGCATGGAGATGGGCAATAACTCCAAGTACAAGTGGGCTATCGCATCACAGGCCAATATCGAAACATCTCCACAAGGGGACAGACTGGATAGGGAACAATTCCACCAAGGGAGAAATGGGGATGTTTCCAGGGTTGGAGGGTTTGAACTACAGGGAGAGGCTGAATAGGCTGGGGTTATTTTCCCTGGAGGATTGGAAGCTAAAGGGTGACCTTATGTAGGTTTATAAAATCATGTAGGGTAAATACACAAGGTCTTTTCCCTGGGGTGGGGGTGTCAGAACTAGAGGGACTAGGTTTAGGGTGAGAGGGGAAAGATTTAAAAGGGACCTAAGGGGCAATGTTTTCACGTAGAGAGTGGTGCGTGCATGGAATGAGCGACACAGGAAGTGGTAGAGGCTGGTACAATTACAACATTTAAATGACATTGGATGGGTACATGAATAGGAAGGGTTTGGAGGGATATGGGCCAAATGGGAAAAGATTAACTTAGGATATCTGGTTAGCATGAATAAGTTGGACCGAAAGATCTGTTTCCATGCTGCACATCTCTATGACTTTAAGTTCATTCTACACATGAACCACTCTGTGTAAAATAAGCTGGCCCTCATGTCTTTTTAAAATCTTTCTCCTCTCACCTTAAAAAAATGCCTCCTAGTCTTGAAATCCCCTAAGGAAAAGACACCTGCCATTCACCTTATTTATACCTCTCGTGATTTTATAAACCTTCATAAGGTCACCTCTCAACCTCCTACAGTCACATGAAAGAAGTCCCAACCTATCTCACCTCTCCTTATAACCAAAACCTGGCAACATCCTAATAAATGTCTTCTGAATCCTCTCCAGCTTAATCATATTCTTCCTATAACAGGGCGACCAGAATGAGCATATTACTTCAGAAGAGGCTTCACCAATGTCCTGTTGAACCTCAACATAATGTCTGAACTCCTGTAGTCAAAGATCTTGAGCTACAAAGTCAAGCATGCAAACACCTTTTCAACCACCCCATCCATATGTGATGCAAACTTCAAAGCATTGTGAACCCCTCCATCTCTCTGTTCTATAGCACTGCACAACGCTCTTTTAGGAGGTTTAATCATATAGTCTTGTTTTTGTTTGTTTTACCAAAAAGCAATACCTCATATTTATCCGAATTAAACTCCATTTGCCATTCTTCAGCCCATTGACTCAGTTGATCAAAAGCCCTATGTAATCTTAGATAACTGTCCATTATATCACCAATATTGGTGTTATCCGCAAACATACTAACCATGCTTTCTATATTTTTATCTAAATCATTTATATAGATGACAAACAAAAGTGGACTCGGCACCGATCCCAGTGGAACACCACTGATAACAAGCTTCCAGACCGAAAAACAACTATCCACCAACACTGTCTGTCTCCTGTCATTTAGCTAATTTTAGCTGATACAATGTTGTATCCATTTGGCAGCTCACCCTTAATCCCGTGTGATCTAACATTATTAATTAGTCCACAATATGGAACATTGTCAAAGACTTTACTAAATCTGCCTATAAGATTTCTTCAGAACATCGGCATTTTCTGTTTTTGTTTGTTTGGTGATATTCTCCTTTGCTGTTTAATTGATTGGATAGTAATTCTAAGGGGGGGCAGGGTTGGTGCTGGTGAGACAGTTAGCTCAGCTGGTTGGACAGCTAATATGCTGTGCATAGTGACACCAAGAGCATGGGTTCAATTCTCCTTCTCAACAGTACCCCTCAACTGAGGCATAGGGATACTCAGATTAAACTACCACCAGTTGTCTCAGTAGCCCTGTAGTATGGTAGCTTTATCTTTAATAGTTAGAAAAGGATTGGTGCCTACACACTTGTTTGGCCTTTACATTTTAGTGGTATTCTTTTTGACTTGAGTTCATGTTATAACATTTCATTTAGATTGCCCAGGTTGAAACAGTTCTGCAATGACTGAGGTTCTTTACACTGTTACAAACAATGAAGCATTTGAGTTTGTCGGTTAAATAACTAGTGCATGCCACCTGAGACTAATATCTGTCATAATTGGTGTTAGATACAATAACTGCAGTCTAATTTTTTCATTTAGTGAGTACTTGCTGTGAGATCCAGAAGTTTAGTGATGGACACTAAGTAGGAGCTTAGAATAGATTCCTGATGTTGGGGAAGTTTAATGTGAAAGTCCCTGGCTCCCATTCATTGTTACTGATCCACATGAACATTGAACAGAGATTTGAACTGAATCAGCAATGGAGTTTAATCAAATTGGATATGAAGTAATATTTAACTGGGACTGACTAATGAACTGACAGTTTCCAATGGGTGTCATCAGTTGCTGGGGAAGGTTGGTGTGAAAGTAATGCCCAGAATGATCAGCCCTGTGCTCTTTCTTGAAAGTTGAACATCAAATAGGCTCAGTGTGCCTTGTGATGTCCCTATTATTTTTTCAGCACCCAATCACTAAATTTGCATTTGCTTTCTTCAATATCTGCCGAAACTAATCTAGATCACCAGTGACACTCACACTTCCAAAATTCCACCAGTAATTTATATATTGTATTTAATATAACAAATCATCTCAGGATCTTTTGTCTTTGGAATTCTCTTCTACAGAGAGCGGTGAATATTGAATGTATTCAAAGCTGAGTCAGACAGATTCTTGATCAATAAGGGGTCGAGGGCTATGGTGGTGCTGTGGAGTGGTGCAGGCAGCAAAGTGAAGGTAGGGACAAAATCAGATCAGCTATGATCTTGTTGGATGGCATAACAGGCTCAACGGGCCAAAAAGCCTAGTCCTGCACCAAATTCTTATGATCTTATGAAGGCAAGAAACAGGAGAATTTAAAAAAGCAAATTTGGCTCTGAATCAGATAAGAAGATGTCAAAGATGTACATATTAAGACAGATTTAAATGAAATCAGAAGGTGCCAGGTTCACATCCAATTCCAGAGAAACTTGATCCAGACTGACACAGCCTTACAGTATTGAAGAAGTGCTGTATGTCAGTGGATCAGTACTGAGGGAGTGCTTCACTGTCAGAGACTCAATACTGATGGATTGCTACTGTGTCAGTCAGTACTGAGGGAGTGCCACACTGTCAGAGGGTCAGTACTGAGGGAGTACCGCACTGTCAGAGGGTCAGTACTGCGGAGGTGCTGCACTGTCAGAGAGTCAGTACTGAGGGAATATCTTTTCACTCATGAGAAATTGGCCTTGCAGCCTTATTGAACTACTGCAGTCCATGTGCTGTAGGTACATCTACAATTCCGTTCAAGAGGGAATTCCAGGATTTTGACCCAGCAAGACTGAAGAAACAGCAATATATTTCAAAGTCAGGATTGTGAGTGGCTTGGAGGAGATCTTTCAGGTGGTGATGGTATTCCTATACACAAACTATCCATGCCTTCATGATGGAAGTGGTCATTGCTTTGAAATGCACTGTCTAAGGAGGCCTGGCAAATTCAAAGCTACATTGTCAGAATGTCTGGATGAAGGGAGTATTGCACTTGAAGAGGAGTTGTACTGTGGAGGTGCAGCACTGTTAGGGATGCTGTTTTTCAAAGGATAAAGAACAGTACACAACAGATCCTTCAGCCCACCAAGATTGCGCCAATACATGATGCTTTTCTTAGATATACAGTTTTTGCCTCTACATAGTCTGTGTCCCCTTATTCCCTTCCTATTCATATATCTGTTAAACTTTGCTATTATATCCGCCTGTACTGGCAACGCATTCCAGGCACTCACTGCCCTCTGTGTAAAAAAAAATGTGCTTCTCCCCTCTCCTTTGCACTAACCTCCTTTTCACTTAAACCTATGTCCCCTAGTAATTGACATTTCTGTCCTGGAAAAAAAGACTCTGATTATGCATTCTGTCCATATAAAATTTTGTAAATTTTATCAGGTTTCCCTCATCCTTCGACATTCATGTGAAAGCAAACCAAGTTTGTCAAATCTCTCCATATAGCTAATATCCTCCAATCAGGCAATATTCAGGTAAACTGTTTCTGTATCTTCTCCAAAGCCTCCACATCCTTATTGTACTATGGCAAACAAAACTGTACACAATATTCCAGATGTGGCCTTACTAAAGTGCTCTACATCTACAATATAACTTGCCAATATTTATGCTCTATGCCCTGACCAAAGAAAGCAAGCATACTACATGTCTTCTTGACCACCTTTTGCCACTTTCAGGGAACTGTCGACCTGTATGCCTAGATCCTTCACTATGTTGATGCTACTATTACTGTATGCTTCCTCCTGCATTAGATCTTCCAAAATGTATAAACTTGCATAATTAAATTCTATCTACCATTTCTCCAGCCTTAGTCTCCAGCCCATCTGTATACTGCCGCATCCTCAGCTCCCCCATACTTTCTATTGTCAGCAAACTTACTAATCAGACCACATACATTCTTATCCTAATCATTTATATATACTACAACAGGGGTCCCAGCATTGATCCCTGAGGAACACCACTGGTCACAGATCTCCAGTCAGAAAAACATCCTTCCACCACTACTCTCTGTCTTCTAAAAGCTAGTTCTGTATCATCTTACCAGCTAACCACAGATACCATTTGATTTTACGTTCTGTATCAGCTTGCCATGTCAAAAGCCTTATGAAGTCCATATGGACAACATCCACTTCTCTGCCCTCATTAATTATGTTTGTCACTTCTCACAAATGACCTTGCCTGCACAAAGCAATGTTGCCAGTCGCTAGTAAGTCCATATTTTTCCAAATATGAGTAAATCCTATTATTAAAAATCTTCTCTAATAATTTCCCTGCGTTGATGTAAGCCTCACTGGCTCTGTAATTTCTTTGATTATCTTTTTTGTCCTTCTTAAACAAAGGAACAACATTAGCCAATTTCTAGTCCTCTGGGACCTCTCCTGTGATTAAAGAAGATACAGAGATTTCATACAAGGCCCCAGCAATTTCCTCAACTTCCTCCCTCAGCACTCTGGGACTGTTCCCATCAGGTCCTGGGGACTTGTCCACCTTAATTCATTTTGAAAAACACAATACCTCTTCCTTTTTTTATATTGATATGCTCCAGAATATCAATATTCCTCCTCCCAAGACTCACCATCCACCATGTCCTGCCCCATGCAAAGTATTCATTAAGAAATCACCCACTTCCTTCTGCTCTATGCATCAATTCCCTCCTTTGTCCCTAAGTGCTTTCCCTACGCTTTCCCTAGTTACCCCTTTACTCCTTTATATTAAACACATATAAAACACCTAGGAAGGAACCGTAATGACCTCCTCAGGAGACAGACACGTGCTGCAACTGACAGGGTACCATTCGTTGTTCAGTACTTCCCAGGAGCTGAAAGATTACCCCACGTTCTTCGTGACCTTCGTGACATTATCAATGAGGATGAGCACCTCACCAAGACCTTCCCCACACCTCCACTACTTGCCTGTAAACAACCGCCAAACCTCAAACAGATCATTGTTCGTAGCAAACTGCCCGGCTCTCACCATACAACCCTGTCACGGTGGACACTGCAAGACGTGTCAGATTGTGGACATAGATACCACTATTACGCGTGGGAACACCTCCCACCTTGTATATGGCAGGGACTCATGTGACTCAGCCAACGTTGTCTACCTTATACGTTGCAGGCAAGGATGCCCGGAGGCATGGTACATTGGGGAAACCGAGCAAAGGCTACGACAACGGATGAATGGGCACCGCACAACAATCAACAGACAGGAGGGTTCCCTCCCAGTTGGGGAACACTTCAGTGGTGCAGGACATTCAGCCTCGGACCTTCGAGTGACCATCCTCCAAGGTGGACTT